>NW_005188040.1:46665-59084 GCF_000239375.1 Pundamilia nyererei | reverse complement strand
ACAAGCTGGAGGAGGTGGCTGGGGAGAGGGAGGTCTGGGCCTCTTTGCTTAGGCTGCTGCCCCCGCGACCCGGCCCCAGACAAAGCAGATGAAGATGGATGGATGGATGGAAGTTTAATTAAGTAAAATTATTTTTTAAATAACTGAAGAGCTGGTGTTTATGATGTCCCAATGGTCTGTAAAGTACACAGTTTGGGAGTACTGCCTCCTTGCATTTTACCTGAAGCAGCTACGGAGATCAAGAAGAGGGGGGAGAAAAAAAGTCAGGTCCTCTGAGTGAGAAACGTTGTTGCCTCTTTAGTCGGATTTTGCTGAGGAAACAAGCTGCCAGGCAACTGTTGTTTAGTTGGAGGAGAGTTTTATTATTGCTGGGATTCTTCTGGTTGTGCTATGACGCCGCACCCTCGCCTATTTGAGGGTTCAGGAGAACCCGTTTTGTTGTTTACTTTTCTCAGGTTTTTTGGGTGTACCAGTCCAAAGATGGCGAGCCACCCCTCCAGGATTTGTTGAGATGATTGATCTGAGAAGAAACTGAAATTCTTTGGACAAGCCATGAACTTTACAAATTCTACTTAAGTCTCAGGACAGAGTAGCACTTCACTGCTCCTTTGCACATTCTACAAGAAGAGATTTTATTGCTGGACTCACACAACTTTGAGATGTGGGCTGAGTCACATCCGCTGGGGGTGTATTCTGTTTATTATTTTGTTGATGTAATTGGTTTTTTGTATTATATATGTAAGTGATTATTCATGTTGAGATTTTAAGGTTGTGAAGAAATGCAAGTTCAGTGGTCCAGTACCCATGAAAATATTCAAATCTGTATCCCAACGATTCAAATGTGTTACGTGTACTTTCCAATCCAATTACATGTAATGTCCAATCAACTGAATTTACCACAAGTAGACTCTGATCAAGTTGTAGAAACATTTGATAGATGAACAGTGGAAACAAGATGTACAACAGGTACATAATGTACGTGTTATGTTTTTGTTACCATACCATACCACCTTTATTTATAAAGCACTTTAACATAAAACCAGAGTTCACAAAGTGCTGTACATGCTAATAGTATAAGTAAAGAAAATTAAAATGAGATAAGATAAAATAAATAACTAAAAAACTAAAATAAATTGAAACATGTTAAAACAGATTGAGTCAACCCCTCTAATCAATGCCAAAGGCTTCAGCGAATAAATATGTTTTAAGAAGACTTTTAAATTCAGAGAGAGAAGAGGCCTGCCTAACATGCAAGGGTAGATCATTCCACAACTTTGGAGCAACTACAGCAAAAGCACGATCACCTTTAGATTTATACTTAGTTTTCGGTACCTTAAGGAGCTGCTGATTGGCGGACCTAAGGGAACGGGCAGGTGTATATGGTTGTAGTAGCTCCGAGAGGTAGGGGGGGGGCCAGGCCATTAAGAGATTTAAAAGCAAATAAGAGAATTTTAAAAACAATCCTAAAATGTACAGGTACCCAGTGGAGTGAAATTAAAATCGGGGTAATGTGCTCAAACTTTTTTGTTCCAGTTAAAAGACGTGCTGCAGCATTTTGCACAACCTGCAGGCGCCTAATGGACGCATCACTAACCCCAAAATAAAGTGCGTTACAATAATCCAGCCTAGAAGTAACAAAGGCATGGATTACTGTCTCAAAATGCTGTTTCGATAAGATAGGCTTTATTTTGGCTAATGCCCTCAAATGAAAAAAGCTAGATCTTGCAACAGCTCTGACCTGGCTTTCAAGTTTAAGATTTGCCTCTATTTTAACTCCCAGATTAGTGATGACTGGTTTAACATACCGTGCCAGTGAACCAAGATCTATAATAGTGGCCTCAGAAACGCCACCAAAAACCATCACTTCTGTTTTCTGTTCATTAAAATGTAAAAAGTTCAAAGCCATCCAGGCCCTTATTTCATCAAGGCATCTGAGCAGCGGGTCTACTGAGAAGCCATTTAATCTTTTAAGTGGGAAATAAATCTGGGAGTCATCGGCGTAGCAGTGGAAAGAAATCCCATGTTTCCTGAAAATAGACCCAAGGGGTCGGAGATATAGAGAGAAAAGAAGCGGGCCTAAAACTGAACCCTGTGGGACCCCACATTGAAGAGAAGCAGCAGAGGATACAAACTCCCCGAGTTTCACAGAGAAAGTTCGCTCTGCCAAATAGGATCTGAGCCACTGCAGTGCGGTACTCCGCATACCCACCAACTGCTCTAAACGGGAAATTAAAATATTATGATCCACTGTATCAAAAGCAGCAGTTAAATCTAACAGCATAATAATAACACAGTCACCTGAGTCATTTGTTCTTTAATTTTACTAAATTTGCAAGACTTTGAAGCAATTTCTTTAACGTTGTCATTATGGGGTATTGTGTGTAGAATCTCGAGATGAAAAATAAAATTTTAGAATAAGGATTCAGTTTTAGAATATGACAAACACTGAAGCACATGAAGTGCTGAATACTTTCTGAACTAACACAGCATGTTTTACCCACCGACAGTGAATAAGTTGAGATGTCATTTAAGCTTCTGCTGAATTTTACTCAGAAGAGCTTTGATCCTGATGATTACAGCGAACAAAGACCAATTCAAACCATTTTTGACTTACAAGGGATCTAGTAGGAAAAAGATAATCAAATATTTTATTGTCTTACAGAGCTACTTTGATAAATACTGAAATAAAGTGTTATCCTAAGATAATAACCTTCCCTGTATTTTTTATGAACATCAGAAGGCTCCTCGCCTCTTCCAGCCGGACCTCTCATACTGCTCGTCACAAAAGGGGATGTTGAAAGACAGATCCCTGTACCCAATGACCCCTTGCAGGGAGACGAGAACCAACCTGAGACCTGAAGGAGTTCAGGTGTCCTGCAGCCCCACTTACAATCTGACTCTCCATTACCCATCCCATCATCAGCATCTGAACGTTCAGAGCCAGCTGCCCAGCTCAGTTCCCTCCTCTCAGCTATCTCAACAAATCATCGGCTCCCTGCATAGTAAAGGGGCTGATGGATGGAACATCAGCAACTCCACAGCAGCCAACAAATACAAAGGTTACGTTTTTATTTAATTTGATTTATAGTCTAGGTTTCTATGATTAAATCTCATTCTGACATTCCATATTCTAGATTTTGTTTTACCATATTTTAACTACTCTCACCCAACCCCACTTCTGTTAAAACCACCTCAGTAGAATTGCCACTGTGGGGACCTAACACTAAACCATTTGTGGTGGAAGCAGCCTGGGCGTCAAGGATCACTGGGCAGGCAGGACTCACTTTTACAGCTCAGTGATTTTATTTACAGTGATAAAAAAAATTCAATTCCACAAAGATGTTTTCCCAAGAACACAATAGCTCATCGCTCTCTAGCAAGGGTCTCTCCAATACAATCTGTACACAGGGAACCGGGCAAGTTTCTCTCTCACAGGCAAGTGGCAAAAACAGTGGTAAAGGAGCCAGGCGTCACTAGCTGTTTGAAATATAATGATCCAGCGAGGACCGAGGGCCTGTTGCTACCTTAAATAGTGGCTATAAACGAGGACATCAGGAACAGGTGGACAAGGCGAGCAGTTCAGGAGGTTGAAGAAGGATGAATTGATCGATCTGGCAGGAGAAGAGGAGGTTTCGCTGGAGGAAGGTCTGGCTAAACCTGCAATTGCGCTGCACCTAATGGAGGTTTTGCGGCCAGAAGTGCGGTTAGAGCAAAGGCAACGTAGAAAATTGGTGGAGGAGAAAAGTGACAGCAAATAATGGAGCAAAAGGCGGGAAAGAGTTAAAAGAGGGAAGGGACTTGCCTGGAGAGATTAGGTAAATGAGAGGTGAACAAAGCTAAGGAAGCCAAGGTGATGATAGATTCGATCTGAATAGAGCTCGTGTTTTTATGCCTTCATTTGATGAAGATGCTGTTGATGTTTGAAAAAGTTGCTATAGATAGTGGGTGGCCTGAAGACAAGTGGGCTTTGATGGTTCAGAGCAGTAGCAGCGCTAGATGCCACTTTTGAAATATGACGCCTTCTTATGGTAGGTGTTCCGTAAACTTACCGCAGGCAGTGACGTGAGCTGGGGAGACAACCAAGTGAGTCTTATTTGGATATGTGGCATAGACAGGAAGTTGCTTTGCATTGTTGGATAAATTCATCTCAGGCTTTTGGTCATCATCATAAGTTAAAGGACCTAATGTTGTTGGAGCAATTTAAAGTGAGTGCTCCCAGGGAGGTTGACTTTTATCTCAATGAATGTGATGTTGTGAGCCCCCGGAGGCCACAGAGTTGGACGATTGTTATGAAGTTGCCCATGGATTTAAGGTGGGAGTCAGTCTGGGGAGGAGGAGAGTTAATGAGGATAGGAGTGAGGATGGTCCATATGGTCAGGGTGGAAGCAGGACCTGGCACCCGTCAGGACAAGAAAAGAGTTTGATACAGCAGCCCAGTGGATCAGCTCTATTCCAAAGTAGGAGCCAGAATTCTCCTGCAGAGCCTCGTTGTTATTGGCGCCATAAATTAGGTCACAAGAAAAATCAGTGCCCTGGTTACCAAGAAGGCAAAATAATACCAGGCTGGTAGGTCTGTAACAATAGCTCGGGAGTCTCTCAATGAACTACAGGGATATGATGGATTTATGTCTGAGGCCACTGTCTCCCACAGTTCACCACTGTGCGAGGTGTAGGAGGGGTCATGAGATCCTGCAGGTATACAAGCTTTACCTGAGATCTGAGCTGGTTACAGGCTTTGTAATGTAGCAGAGTCACAAATCTCTCCTTTAGATCTATCGATTTGATTATGGCCAGTGATGTGGCCTGGGTTAAAGTTGCTCTGTCTGTCAGTGATTACGCAGTGGATTCCCCCAAGACAAGAGAGCTGGAGTTTCCTGAAGTTTTTCCTGCATGTGTGGCCCCCCTGTGAACCACCCTTTTACTAACCTCTCTGATTCCCTATTAAGCACTTGGAATGGCTGTGATGTGCAATCTGTTGATGGGAATAAAGCATGTGGTGGTATAGGTGATGACCCAGGAATGGGTGCTTTTCACAGCTGTCAGAAGAGATAAACAGGTCATGTGAGTAAAACATGAGGAGGACCCTCTGAATTGGGAGTCTCTGGTGCAGAAGCAGCAGAATAATCCTTCCCTGGAACATGCTATGAGGTCAGCAGTAAGTGCAGGAGGCTAAAGATGTGCCAAAGTGTTACTATTTTCACAATGACACATTGTTCAGGAAGTGGAGGCCTCCTTCTAGGCCAGCTGATGAGGACCGGGCCACAACAGAACAAGTCGTTTTGCCAAAGTGTTGTCGCCAGGAGGTTTTGCAGTTGGTGCATGCGTCATTGTTTGGACACATGGCTGCAAAGAAAACCTTGGAGAAACTTAGCCAACACCTATATTGGCCTAGTATGTGGAAGGATATGAAATTATTTTGGTGCCGCTGCCATGTTTGTCAGGTTGTCGAAGAGCCAAGTGTATCTAACCCAGTAACACCATTACAACTTTTTCCAGTTGAGGATGAGCCTTTTGCTCACATAATGGTTGACTTTGTTGGACCTTGTTGGAGCCAGGGATCGAACCAATAAGCTTCCAATCAGTAGGTGACCTGCTCTACCTCCTGAGCTACAGCCACTCACTGGCAAACATGAGTAAACCCTCACTAGGTTTTGGATAAAGTGTACACTCACAAACCTGTCAAATCTGCATTTGAAACGTTGGCTGCCATAACAGTATAGTATTGCAACATGGCATTTGGGTCTTCTAACTAAAATAGGAAAAAAGGAACATAAATAGTGCCATCATTGTCAGACATGGCGCACATCTGGTTGACATACACTCTGCCATGACACCAATCTGGGCCAGACCTGCTTGCTATGTGGGTCTGAGGTTGTTAATGCCAGACTATATAACACAGAGGCCAGAGCAGCTCCAGAGGCAGGAGGTAGTTGACTGCTATTCTGAGCTATTTCAGGATGTGCCTGGAATATCTGATAGGATTGTTGATGATGTGGATGTGGGAGAGGCAGTCCCAATCAAACAACACGCATCATCTGTCCCCTCACAAATGGAAGGTGGCGAAGGAGGAAGTGCTTTACATGCTCCAGATTGGTGTGATTGAGCCAGCAGATGGGGCGTGGAGCTCACCTGTACTGTTAGCTGCTAAGGAGGGATATTTACACAAATTCATCTGACCTCCCCTCTGTCACAGAACAGATGAACAAAAGACAGAGAGCATGCAAACATTTAACTGAACAAATAACATGAACTAAAATGCTCAGACACACACACACACACACACACACACACACACACACACTGCTGGTGGTGACTAATTCACAGTGACTCATGCCATTTAACAAGATATTAATAACCAGCAGATGATCAGATCATTTTTGGAAGGTGAATTTTAGGAAGGTCAGTCATGTCACGAATTCAGATGCTTTCCCCATACTTCGGCTGGAAGACTGCATTGACCAAGTGGGTAGGGATAAGTACGTAAGGTTGATCTTTTGAAAGGGTACTGTTAGGTACCACTGACAGAACGTGTTTATGAGATGTCAGCATTTGTGGCTTATGATATCTTATACCAGTTTAAAGTGCTACCGTTTGGGATAAAGAATGCTCGTGCCACCTCCCAGTGGTTGATGAATTTTGTCATTCATATCTTTTTTTTCCAAAAAGAAAAAGCCTGCGTTGTGAGGTCAGGAAGACGGGTGAGTGAGCCCAGCAGCTAGAAGTATGTATTTTTCCTTCATGTCCAGGCTTAGAAGAGGCAGCTTGATGGCAAAGGTGCCCACAAACAGGTCTCCCAAGAACACAAAATAGCTTGCTGGCTCTATGCAGAACAATCTGTACACAGGGAAACAGCAGTTAAGTTTCTCCTGAAGAGGCAACTGGTGAAAGCAGTGGTAAAGGAGTTGGGCTTCACAAGCTGTTTGAAATATAATGTTCCAGTGAGGACTGAGGGTCTGGAGTTCTGGTTCTGAACAAATGCCAGACTACACAAACACAAGTAGGAAGTCCATATTGAAGCCAACAGAATCATTTTTTGTAGTCTGGTGTTTTTCTGAATTGTTCTGTGCTTTCCAGGTTAGCCAGCTTGTAAAGCTGATGCTGTTCTGAAATGCATTCGGTCCTCTTGATCTCTGCAGTGTTACAGATAGGCTTTCAATGGCATTGCCACTCGCACCAACAACAGAAAGCTGTAGCTTTAACTTGCAAGTCCATATTCATATCCACACAATTCATGTTGTTTTCAGAATGGAAGAATGTTAAACTAAAGCTTAGTCTGCAGTAGTGAATGCAAGCTCAGGAAAACATGCATTTGTCAATAACATCATAGGTGGATTCATTAAAACACTGACAGTCTGACATCTTATGAATAACACTGTAAACTCCTTAGGAGCCATTCAGCAGAGTGCTCATGTCATTTTAATTAAGGTGCAAGCCAACTTCTGAACATGTCTTCTCTTTAATAGGGCCTGTACTGGCAGCTGACCGTAGGTACCAGGATGATTGTCCCAGTGGAATGAACCCTCTTTCAAACAGCAGGCTAAAGGACGAATTCTGTGAACATTACACACTCGTCCATAGCAAAGTTTGTCCACATGCCCAGCCTCATGCTGCAAAGGGGAGTAAAGCTTTAAACCAGGACATGCAACATTATACAAAAGGTGACAGGGCCCTGGCTTGCCCTGTGCTCAGCAGCCTGGTACTTGGTAAAGGTGAGCATGGTGGCTTGTTGCATGGCATAGGCCAGTCGCTCCCTGTGCAGATAGTGCTTGAGCAGAAGAAGATGCTCTGTATGATGGAGACCCCTTACAGTCACATTGCTGCAGAATATCATCAACCTGCTGACGACCAGCAGCAGTTTGGAGCTGCCACGGAGCCACAGTCCAGATCTGCAGACGACACAAGAATGCTGACAGGTATAGGAGCTCCATATATGTCTTTAAACTTTCATCAAGTCTTGGGCAAACCTGGTCCTATTAAGGCCTCCCCTTTTGCCTCACTGAGCAATATAACAGATGGCCATTGTTACCAAGGTAAAGAGATGGTGTCTTACAACTGTACTAGCCAGAGTCCCAGCTCCAGCTCATCTCCTGAGAGCCACAGAGAGACCCCACACTGCACTGGCACATCTGTCATCATCACGAATGAGAGGTGACCCAGAAAGAGAAGCAGGCTTTATCCGTGTCTGCACACATAGCTCTGACACTGCAGCTGATTACATCATGTTAAAACAGGTTTAGAACTTTTCTGTAAAGCATATGTAGTAATGCAGCGTTTGAAAGTATTTTATTTACTTTCTACTGAATAAATGAATGAATGATTTGATCGTAACCTAAACTTAGGACTTAAAGATGGAATAATGTCTGAATCATGTGATCCGAATATTTGAAATGCAAATATTACTACTGTTACTTCAGTCATTTCATAGCAGGTGTGTTTGTCCATGTGTCACTTCCATGGGAACATGTCTGTGAAGCCTCAGTCATCCAGGTCATCGTAGTCTACGGAGCTCGGAAAGAAAAGCCTCTGGACTTCTTTAAGTTGCTTGAAGACGTTTCACCTCTCATCCGAGAAGCTTCTTCAGTTCTAGGGTCAAATTGTGGAGAGTCACAGATTTAAGCCCTGTGGGAGTGTCCCCCCCAAGAGGGGCAATGGACCCCCTACCTAATCACACGAGCCAAGGTGTGGAAACGGGTGTAGGTCACAGTCAGCCATGGTTCCATGGGAACAGTTTAGTCTTCAGCTCATTTCATTGTTCACCTTCATTTTCTGTAACTCTTGAACTTGTTGTCAAACTGGTAAAGTTTGATGTTTTTAGTCTGCCTGTGTTTTAGCTGTGCTGTGTTTGCTTGTGCTGCCATGAATACTGCATAGCAGGCGTGTTGTGAATTTTCATATATTTATTGCATAGCTGAAATTATTCGTTAAAACTCAAAATATGATAAGTTAGCGACCAACACAGGATGAAACACTATTAAAACTCAAATCTGTGACAGATCAGAAGATTTGATATTTGATTTCACTGTTAACAGCTGTCTTCTAACAGGGGCTTGTTTGAGGGTTAGGGTTAGGTTTACTCATATAAATCGAATCACGTTGGTTTGTTTATGATAACACTCATTCTAAGGCTGAATAATGACGACCAAAAACCTAAAAACATTTGCCAAAAATTATTATTATAAGTATTCTGGTGTTCAGCATTTTAACCCTAAATATTAATGTTTGTCTGCTTGTGTTTTTTCATCCTTTGCACTTTTTTTTTTATAAACAATAATTTTCTGTGAAAGCAATCAAATTAAAGTCAAGCGTAATAAGCCGGGTTTGTAATATTATATTATTCAAACAAGGACTGGTATAGCTTTGGAAAGAGACTGGTTTGTTCCTGTTTCCTGATGGTGTGTTTAGTTAACCTGTTACTGACCGGAGCTAACTTTGTACTGCATACTGCTAATTTAGCCAAACACTTTCATTCCAGACTGTACCACACTATCAACCTGCTTTACACCAGCATGTCAGTAACATTTGTAATTTATCAAAATTACATTAATAAAGCTATTTTAAAAATAAACATTTTTTCAAATCAGTTCTTCCTGTTTCTTTATGTGGTCATTGTCAATCTGTCCATAACAAAGTTCAGCGCTCCTAAATTTAAAGACGTTTTTAAGTGAAACTTAAGTTTTCCAGTGGATATTCTGTTGCCACCTCAACACAAATGTGAGTGGTCATTGCTGCCCTTCCTGTTCAAACACAGTATTCAGACCTTTTTTTACACTGTATTCTCATTAATTTGACTTGTGTTGTGTTATGCTTGCTGAAGACTGGTGCAGAGTGGAGGCACAGGACAACATGTTCAGGCTGCTGCATCATGTGCAGTTTCTCCTTTTGGTTACTTTGGTTACCGTGGCTCAGGGGGTTGGGAAGCGTATCTGTAACCGGATGGTCGCCAGTTCGATCCCCGGGCTCTCTGTCCTGGTCGTTGTGTCCTTGGGCAAGACACTTTACCCTATCGCCTACTGGTGTTGGCCAGAGGGGCCGATGGTGCGATATGGCAGCCTCGCTTCTGTCAGTCTGCCCCAGGGCAGCTGTGGCTACACCTGTAGCTGCCTCCACCAGTGTGTGAATGTGAGAGTGAATGAATAGTGGAATTGTAAAGCGCTTTGGGTGCCTTGAAAAGCGCTATATAAATCCAATCCATTATTACTTTCACATGGACATTTTGGAGAAGCACAAATATTTTTGTACAACTCCTATTTTTCAGCTTTCTACGAGGTTAAAAATGATCTTGATATTTATGAAGTTATTGGTTTCTTTGCTAACAATCATTGACACACACCTCTGTGAAGGAGGAGTGCCCAGTGTGTGTATTGTACTTTTGCCAGCTGAGGATTTCATGACTATGGCAACGATGGGCTTGATTGAGTACCAGTAAACAGGGCCTAGTTTACTGGAGCTAGTGTAAAACCTTTCAGTCCTAATAGGTCCTGAACGAGCAGCTAGCGTTCGTGCAGACAGGCTGGCTGTAGGAGGTAGAGCTGGTCATCTGCTAATCAGTGGTTCGATCCCTGGCAGGTCCAGGCTGCATGCCAAATATCCTTGAGCAAGGAACTAAACCCAAAGTTGCTCTCCAATGAATGTGTGTGAAAGCACTTAAGTGCAGAATATCGTGCCTGTGTGAATGGGTGAATGAGGCATGCTGTATAAAACGCTTTGATTGATTGATTATGCCTTCAGTTGTCACTTGCATCATTACATGTACATGTTACCGACCATACACACATTGTACAAACATCACATTGGGAAGACCGGTCAGAGAAAAACTATGAAATACACAAGAGAGGAGGAGAAAAAAAGCTCTACCCAGACTGAGCTCCTGAGAGGAGAAAAAAACCGGTTCATTTACCGATCACACGAAGCAGACTGAGTGACTTTGGTGCTTAAATGAAGCCACACGCAGCTAAGTGTCATTTTTCTTTTGGTTTTGTTTCCTTCAGTTTAAAATCTGCCTTCTGAAGAGTCATCACAGCGCTTTAATGGTCTGAACTGTGTGTGCGTGTCCACCGACGAGGCTGTACATGTGTGTCACACACTTAATACAAAAAGGGAGCGCTTCCTTTTGACCCCAGCAACCTGCAGACTTGAGTTGTTTAATAGGATGTTGAGAGTATGGATCCAACAGAGAGCCATTTGCTTAATAATCTTCAGATGGCTTTTGGCACCAACAGCAGCTTAACGGTGTCTCTTCACCCCTTTTACTTAATATATCTGCTTCTGTCACACAAGAACCCGTGGGCTAAAGGACTGAGAACAGAAATGACCTTCATAATATTGTGATGGTACAGGAGGATGAAGGAAGAAAGGGAGTGTTATAAAGTGGTCATAAATAATTAAGACTGACCTTTTATCTAGGAGATTAAAGATTAAATGATCTTTGATTCAATTTTGGTGAATTTGTGCACATCAAGTGTAAATCTGTGTGTGCATCATCACAAACTCCTGTTTACAGTACAGCTGAATGGTGCAGTTGCTGCACTGGCATTTTTACTAAACTAATCTAAATGCAATCTCAAAGAGAACCAGTCCGTTTATGCTGTGAATGAACCGACAACACTACAGTAGTGTCACTATGATGACTTCCATAATGGCCTGTTATGTCTGAGATACAGGAAGTTTTGAGGTCCCATGAAAGCAACATGCTGCGTCCACTTTGCACATTTCCTGCCACTTCATCTGGAGAGGAGAGCTCAGCAGTGTAAGGTGCTGGAGACAAATGAAGAGTCAAGAAATAGATCTGTGTGTGATCACATCAGCCACATGAGAGGAACACTCGACTGGTACGCATATAATGCCAACAAGCCTCACCTAATAACACACACACTCACACGCACACAAACACGCGCGCGCACACACACATTAGAGGAAACCCAGGGTTCAGTATATTGCCTGAAGACACTTGGATATTAAGCCTCTGGAAAATCCTGTTCCGGGCGGGGTGGGGGGCTAGAGGAAGAAGACCGGACAACGATTGTTTTGGAGGAAGGAAGGTTCAGGGTTTCAGTAGTCATCATCATGGGCTCATCGGATTAGAATGAGAATAAGCAGTCATCATTTGCAGGTTTTGTCGTTTTATTGTATAACGGGTAAAGGAAAGAAAGACACACATGGACTGCTCTCTCTCAGCTGCCGCCCCATGTGGGAGTGAAGAAAGAGTGAGGGGTAGGTGAGTGCAATTAAGGCCAAGCACCACACCCAATCAAAGGTGAGGAAAAGAAACAAGGTGCATCTGGTGAAGTGAATGTGCTAGAAGGTGAGCCTTTACAACAGCCGCTCCCATATTTCTACTGAGAAATATGTTCAAAGGATTAGAGATGCTCCTTTTCTCAAAGCGGGGGCAGAGGAATCAGACATGCTACAGGTCTACTATA
>NW_005188040.1:4535-18664 GCF_000239375.1 Pundamilia nyererei | reverse complement strand
GAATGATTTGCTTTGGTACCTGGTCAAACTTAAGCTCTCCTTAGTATGGCTGGCTGCGTTTCTCCAACAGCGCACTCACAGGCAGCAGCTGCCCCGCCCTCTCGCTCAGTGCCTGAGCTCAGATCATACCAATATCAGGGGGATTCACGCACAGTCGTAAATTCCCACAGTGTGCACTATGTGCTTCGAATATTGTGTGTACTTTTTGTTTTATACAGTTGTCAGCCAGGCATCTAACTATGAAAAAATTACACTCCAAAAGACCCCGGGCTTCTGACAAAACAACCCGGGCTTAAGCCCAGTAAGCCACCCCCACGCTCCGCCCCTGGTTGGAGGACGGCCTGGAGCGAGGCCCTGGCAGACCGATCCCCGGCTACCAAGAGTAGCAATTAGTACATGGAATGCATGTATAGTTGTGGTCAAAAGTTTACATACACTTGTAAAGAATATAATGGCTCTCCTGAGTGTCCCGTTATTTCTAAAACTCTGATTTTTCTCTGATAGAGTGATTGGAACAGATACTTCTTTGTCACAAAAAACATTCATGAAGTTTGGTTCTTTAATGACTTTATTATGGGTTAACAGAAAAAAGTGATCACATCTGCTGGGTCAAAAATATACATACAGCAACATGAATTAGCAATTCTGGTGACTTAGAAAGTTGTCAGTGAACTGAGCTTCATAGCATGGCCTCTTCACTTCTTGTGAGTGATTATGAGTGACTACAGCTGGTGACTTCTCTTAGACCAGTTAAATATGGCTCATTGGATACAAACACCCACAAACGCTACAATGGGAAAGTCAAAGGAGCTCAGCATGGATCTGAAAAAGTAAATTATTGACTTGAACAAGTCAGGAAAGTCACTTGGGGCCATTTCAAAGCAGCTGCATGTCCCAAAAGCAACAGTGCAAACAACTGTTTGTAAGTATAAAGTGCATGGCACTGTTTTGTCACTGCCAAGATCAGGAAGAAAACGCAAGCCATCACCTGCTGCTGAGAGAAAATTGGTCAGGAGGGTGAAGAGTCAACCAAGAATCACCAAAAAGCAGATCTGCTAAGAATTAGAAGCTGCTGGAACACAGGTGTCATTGTCCACAGTCAAACGTGTTTTGCATCTCCATGGACTAAGAGGCTGCCGTGCAAGAAGGAAGCCCTCGCTCCAAAAGTGGCACCTTAAGGCTCGACTGAAGTTTGCTGCTGATCACGTGGACAAAGATAAGACCTTCTGGAGGAAAGTTCTGTGGTCAGACGAAACAAAAATCGAGCTTTTTGGCCACAATGTCCAGCAATATGTTTGGAGGAGAAAAGGTGAGGCCTTTAACCCCAACAACACCATGCCTACAATCAAGCATGGTGGTGGGAGTATTATGCTGTGGGGCTGTTTTGCTCCCAATGGAACTGGTGATTTACAGAGAGTCAACGGGATAATGAAGAAGGAGGATTACCTTCACATTCTTCAACATAACCTAAAATCATCAGCACGAAGGTTGGGTCTTGGGCACAGTTGGGTGTCCCAAGAGGACAATGACCCCAAACACACATCAAATGTGGTAAAGGAATGGCAAGTCAGGCTAGAATAAGTGTTTTAGAATGGCCTTCCCAAAGTCCTGACTTAAACCCCATTGAAAACGTGGACAATGCTGAAGAAACAAGTCCATGTCAGAAAGCCATCAAATGTAACTGAACTGCACCAATTCTGTCAAGAGGAGTGGTCAAAGATTCAACCAGAAGCTTGTGGATGGCTACCAAAAGTGCCTAATTGATGTGAAAATGGCTAAGGGACATGTAACCAAATATTAGCACTGCTGTATGTATATTTTTGACCCAGCAGATGTGATCACTTTTTCCCATTAACCCATAATAAAGTCATTGAAGAACCAAACTTTGTGAATGTTTTTTGTGACAAAGAAGTATCTGTTCCAATCACTCTATCAGAGAAAAAGTTTTATAAATAACGGGACACTCGGTAGAGCCATTATATTATATTCTTACAAGTATGTAAACTTTTGACCACAACTGTATGTATGAATGAATTAGTGCTTTTAGACTATAAGTCACATTGAACAACACATCCATAAAAAACTTAATCTATGACACATTTATGGCCTTTATCTAGCTCTCATCAATCCTCAGTTAAATGCACAAGCATGTGTTTGGACTGTGGGAGGAAGCCAGAGCAACCAGAGAGGAGACTCAAACGCACCAGGACAGCAGGCTAGCCAGCAGCCTTCCTGCTGGGAGGTGCTACTGCTCACCACTGCACCACCATGCTGCCCAGAAGTCTTGTAATTTGGCCTGGGGACAAATAAAAAGAACACTTTTCTTCTCTGAGTTTCACTGTTGTTTCACTGACCCGAGCACTTTTTTCTATGCTCTTCGTATGTTTGTATCATTTCAATACTTGGGGTTAGTATACTGCCATTACATTTGGTATGTAAACTGGAGCAAGCGGGGCTCGACCACACCAACCTTCCGATTAGCAGGTGACCTGCTTTCCCACCTGAGCTACAGCCACCCACAAAAATTTAAGAAGATGAATTTATATGGACTGCATACCCAGGTAAAAGCATTGACCTTTACGCAGCAGCAGAATCGTTTTCAGGAGCTCCGCTGACATCCCAACCACAGCCAGGCAGCAGGTCATTGGTACAATGAAGCTGAACATTTACTCTGCAAGGTTCTAATCACTGATCCAAGCACTGTGTTTACATTCAGCTCCAAATGCAATTAAAGCTCAGTCACTGACTCAAGGCAACTGTTGGTCAGTGAATACAGACTGAAGCAGCACACTCTTTCTGCTGTTGTAATGCAAAGTTGGTGTGGGGTCAATCAAGCTTAAGCTCAGTCCCAGTGAGAGGGTTTCCCAGCTGTGCTTAGAGCTTTGTAGCACGCTGCCTGTAAGAAGTGTTTCCAGCTCAGGGACGTGTGAGAGGACAGGCTGTGTAACCTCCACTGTAACCTATATTAGCAATGAATTCATAGGCCTTTAGGCTCATAGCCAAGGTCATTGGTACAGGTGATTATGATATATGTTGTAGGACAGACATAATAGTGACAGGGCCTCGTATGAACCCCCAAGCAAAATTTACGTCAGTCTTGAAAGGATATCTTTTGGATATGATGAGCTGACAGTAAAGAGGAGGAATGTAGCCAAATCTTTTTCCCTGTTTTAAAGACACGTTTGTTTCGGATCACAGGGGTTTTCAAACCCTTTGTCATCGCTGCAGTGGTGATTTGAAAAATGTCGCCTCATGCTGGAGTTAATGCATTCACAAGATTTTCAGAAAACTGTGACTTTGACCTTGAGCTGGAGGTTATTGAAATTCACATTTTTAGTAGATACACCTCTGGTGTCAGTTTCAAAATGCTACGTTGCCTCATTCTTGAGTTGTTGCCTTCACAACAGGTGGGTGTCCATGCTGCCTGCCCACCTGCCCGTTGGGTGATGAATACAGCCAAACAGCCTCTTAAGGCTGAGGGGTAAAAACAGGTGACAGCACACATTTTAATAATGTTTCTGGTGCCCAATAACTGGCACCATGTGCTCACTTCTAAAAGGTCTTGAAAACTGATATTAGTCTGTGACATCATCACAGACTAATATAATATATATGTATTTAAATGAAGTTGCAGTCGAATGGTTAACCTGTTAGCAGTCGGACGTACCGCCCACGGTACATTGGATGGTTTAGGGGACTAATTGGACTGCTAAGGGGTTAAACCACGACACCAAATAATTCAGTAAGTACACAGACTGGGGAGGGCTGGAAGTGGCTGAACCAGAATTAGTTTGTAAAAATGCTGCAACTTCAGTGATGTGGAACTGGTTTGGTGTTTGTCCGTCAGATACCCACCGTAGAACATGCAAGTGGGCCGTCGTTATTGTCGTATTTGTCGGACTAAGGGGCTTGTAAATCTGGGAGTAATCTGGGTCCTAAACGCCGTCCCATTCTGGTCCCAAAGTCAAATGAACACTGCAGCATCACTGAGAGTTAAAAACTGTCTAAATTCTTTCATCTTTAATAAAACGATCAGCATTGCTGCTTTACCAGGTGTAACAATTAAGTTTAACATCCATTGTAGGGTTACTGAAGTTGGGCTAGCTGGTATATAATGATCTGCTACGTGATCGCTAGCGACACAGCTATGTTAGCATAAACACAGTGAAGCTGGAGGATGAACGCTAACTTTATTCCACTGGATAAAAGTTAACGTGAGGGTTCCTGATGGTTAGAGACAAATGCAATCACATGGCAGGATGCTGTAAACGGACCAAACTTCAGTCAGGAGAACAACTGAGATAATCCATCCACAATACGAGGTTAGTCATTAATATACTGCAACAACATGGGAATAGAGCAGCTGTGATAGAATACAGCATTAATGAATCAAAGGTACAGAAGTGGAGGAAGCAAGAAGAATGAGTTGAATAAAGTTTGATTTATCTGACTGCTTTGTTTCGTTTAATATGCCTTGTAATCCCGTGCACCTTATGGTCCGAAAAATACGTATTTGACCTTTTTATTTGGCACACTGCAGTTTAATGTTGCAAAGCACCTCTTTTTAACTTCAGTGGATATTATACATGGTTATGCTCAGGATATGTCAGCCCATTTCTACTGGAAATGCCTTTTGGTTAAACTTTCAGCAAGGAATTTGCATTTGCACTGTTACATTTTTATAAAGCTTTAATGCACATAAAACAGCTGCTTGTTTAAATGAAAATAAATGGATGGGTTTTTTGCGCTAGTAAAGTTGTGGAGTTGTATTTTATCTCGCATCAATTATATCGTCAGTTATATCATTATCACAAATTTTCAAATATATATCGTGATAAATATTTTTGGCCATATCGCCCTGCTCTATAAAGCAGCACATTTGACACACAGAGAGAGGAGGAGCACGCTCTGAACTCTGTTTGGGCGGCAGCCGAGCCGAGGGGGTCACCCTCAGACCCCGTAGGTAGGTCAGGAGGATAAACGGCCGCCACCCGAGTCATCCTGTGATGAGGAGCTACATGCCATCTTTCACACACAGCTATGAGGCAGCAAACAAAGAGAAGAGTGGAGTCTGGTTTTTACTGAACAGCTTTCACGTCCATCCAAACCACGGATGTGTCCTAAAACACACGATGAAGCCTTTCCAAACACAGATTATTGCATCCTCCAACGTTGCCACCAGCCGCCCAGGTCCACATCACTCACCACTTACTTCCCAGATTAAAGCATCCCAGATGAAAAGATTATTCCTGCCATCAATGCTCATTTTAAAAAAAGGATTTGCAGTAGATAAACGTGTTTGCATTGATGCTGGTGCAGCAACAAAGGGATGATCAATAAGGGAGGACAAACTAATCTGTAAATGTGATTAATTGAGCTAATCCTGTATACTCTGGAGCAGCAGAAATTATCATTTCCAAATAGCATTATTGGAAGTGATCAATGAGAGAGGGCTGCTCCATTACTAGCGGCCAGCTGAGGCACCAACGACCTTGCCTTGCTGACTGCCTGGTGTGGAAAGGCCAGCAATGCTCAACAATCCATTAGAGTCAGCGCCTTAAAATGAATGGGATGCAAATCAGTCTGTACACAGCATGTCACAATGGAGCGTGTTTCTGGTACATAAAGAGCACGTTGGACTACGCGACTCTACCTGTAGCTAGCTTTTACCTTCAGCTTGATTTCCGAGTCTGGAGTTTATCTTCCTTTGCACTCACACACTGCAAACTCGTGTCTGCTGCATGCTTTAAATGGATACAACAGACACGGGTTTGCAATCAAGAACCAAAGAAGGCGATTTGCTCCATGCACAGCTATGGGCTTCACACACAGTAGTGTAGCACATACACACCAACTGACCTCCTCTGCAGGTTTGGTGCTGTTTTGACTTCATCACTGAAACAGACTTTTGCATGCCTTCGTCATCACTGTGTAAAGCGTGACCTAAGTGGCGCTGTGTGGGAACAGCTAATTGCAGCTGACCTCTGCTTAAACTTAAAGACCCTCCAGTGGCTCCTCATTTCTGTTTCTGTCATCACTGACTAGTGCAGCCATCGTTTTTGTTCAGAATCATCACAGAGAGCCTGATAAGTATTTCTTTAAGGAACACCGAGCTTCTTGGTGCCACCATCTTTCCTGCAGGATGGCTTGCGTTGCACTGGATTC
Organism: Pundamilia nyererei; assembly: GCF_000239375.1. NCBI lineage: Eukaryota > Metazoa > Chordata > Actinopteri > Cichliformes > Cichlidae > Pundamilia > Pundamilia nyererei. The sequence continues at coordinate 12,499 of NW_005188040.1, read as the reverse complement.
CGCAGCATAGGACTGAGTCAAACACGCCTCCATATGTTTCTCCAAATACAACGTGGAGGACGTTTAGGCATCTGCTTCCAATTTTTTATAATTGCAGGTGGAGCATGCAAGGTCAACTAGGGCAATTTGATTTTTATGGTCTAACCTGTTGCCACAGAAGACGAATCCATGTTGTTTCCACCACAGCCGTTGTGCAGCATGTACTGTTCACAGGAAACAGGACCTCGTCCCACACACACACACACACACCGTTAGCCTGGAAGTTCGATTGCTTGTCCAAACAAATGGTGAGTGGACAACTGGAAAAACAATCTCGTAAGGTTGTTTTTTTGTTCACAGAATTTTCCTATTTGTGTGACTCTTACACCAAAACACCATTTTCTAACATTATTTACAGAGGCTGCAATTTCACAGTAGTTTTTACGAAGCCAATGGTTTTAAACTTGGTTATTCAAAAATACGTTTCACAGAACAATGAAAACTGACTCTTTATGACCACAAGTGCAAATTCACTACTGCTTCTCTTCATTTATGCATGTCAGTTTTTGACTGAAAAATAAGGGAAATATAATACAAGAGCAAAAAGTGGACCCTTGGGTTTTCATGTCCAAGTTCTTACAAAGACGTGAACATGTAGTCAGTGTTGCTGCAGACCCAGGGATCAAGTTCAGCACAGCAGGAAAAGAATCATTATGCTCTCCAGGCTAGCTGAGTGGCCTCTCGTAGTCTCTCATGTTTTCCACCAATAAACACTTCAGCACGTTAACAAACCTTAACAAAACACCAACTGCTTACTGATATGCCCACCAGTCCCATCAACGCTCACACTAAAAATCAACTATGAGGAAAATAATGACAGGAAACAGCATACGGCTCGAGCGGAAGATTTGATTAGAGCAAGTCCAATGTCACAGTCTTACAATGCAGGTTTGCAATGGTTAAACAGTTCGTGTTTTCATGTTCACTTCTTCTTCTTTTTATTACTTAAGTTACTGTGTCGTGTGTACGTAGCGCCGATGTGGGATAGTTTTCCAGTTTCATTGTACTATTGTACTATGTATGACTGTGCAATGACAATAAAGAGTTATCTTATCTTTAAACTTTTACTCCTCTTCCATCCATCCATCCATTCGCTTCCGCTTATCCTTTTCAGGGTCGCGGGGGGCGCTGGAGCCTATCCCAGCTGTCATAGGGCGAAAGGCGGGGTACACCCTGGACAGGTCGCCAGTCTGTCGCAGGGCTAACATATAGGGACAGACAACCATTCACACTCACATTCACTCGCACATTCACACCTAGTGCCTATTTGGATTATCCAATTAACCTATCCCCACAAGCTGCATGTCTTTGGACGGTGGGAGGAAGCCGGAGTACCCGGAGAGAACCCACGCAAACACGGGGAGAACATGCAAACTCCACACAGAAAGACCCGGGCCTGATGGTGGAATTGAACTCAGGACCTTCTTGCTGTGCGGCAACAGTGCTAACCACCGTGCCACCGTGCTGCCCTCTTTTACTCCTCTTATTTACAGAAAAACCCAACAATCAGATGAAACCCTGTGAGCAAGCATTTGGCAAAAGTAGGAAGGAAAAACTCAGTTTAAACAGGAAGAAACCTCCGGCAGAACCAGGCTCAGTGCCAGTACCCGGCCCACAGCTTACGTGTAAAACAGCTGTGCAGATGTGAAACCGGTGATCATTTGATCTACACTTGAGAGTGGTGTGTGTGTGATCCTGTGTGAGGGTGTTGTGCGTCGTGGTTGGGTCTGCTGTTGCGAGAATGTCTCAGCAGCCTCCCTGATGCTGCGGGGTAGCAGGTATATGTGTAATATTTCTAAATATATTTCTAAATAGTTCATTGGTACATTCACTCTGGGTTTGGTTGCACTGTCTCCTCGCGGGGTGACTCACAGAGTTAGCCCGTACATGTGGAAGATGAAATGGGCTGGAGAGATAGCCTCGATATGATAGAGAACGGTTACATTGTAACCTTGGTTCTCTGACTGGGAAACTAACTCTCCACCTTCAGGCCACTCGGAGACATGTGCCGATCAAACCATCACCGGTTTCACATCTGTGCAGCTGTTTTATATGCAAGCTGTGGGCCGTGTCCAGGCTAGCTGGAGTGTCTTAAAGAAGTTTCCACACACCATGACCCAGCGGGGGTCATACCCCATACATGTGGAAGATGTAACAGACTCGAGAGATAGTCTCTCACTCAGAGAACCAAGGTTACAGTGTAACCGTACAACCTACTGATCTCTCTCTATCCCCCCCCCCCAAAAAAAAAATATTAAAGCTTTTGTTAAAATGTAAAAAATGTCAAACTAACACTCAAACTGCTGAGGAACAAGTAAATAAAAGAGCACATTTTCACACTGAAACAAAGGTGACATAATATCAGTGAGACTTTCATGTCATTTCCCAACAGAACACATCTTCCCACGTACAACCCCTCCCTTTAATAAAAGTCTATAAGCAAATTCAAAAGTGAAATTAAAAGAGAAACTGCAGTGTGAAGCTTCTCACTGACACACAATGAGATTCCAGTGTGGTGTGAGCTTGTGAGAACACCGTCCTGTGTCTCAGTGCTGACTGTAATTAGCTGCTCACAGCCAGACAAAGCATTAATACCCTGAACAAACACACAGCCTGCCAGCCATTGAGCCTCAGCTTCAAGACTCTTCATTCAAGCAGCTAAACCTGAGTTTTCATCAGCTATTCAGTTTGAGGCAGCGCTGACCGGCAGGAACTTTGCTTTCAGACCGTCTGTGTCTATTAGCATTTGTGGCAATGCATAATCCTCCTTCTGACAGAAGAAAAGCTCGGTCATTGTCACTTCAAAGGACTCTAATATCTGAAATTCGTCTCTTCAAACTTTTGTTAAACAAACACAACTGCGAGAAATGAAAGACCAGTCCCTTAATATCCTCACTAATCCATAAAGCTGAGGTTTCTTATCATGAACAATAAAACATCAGGAACAACAATATATCTGTGCAAAAATACTCAGCTAGCCAAACAAAGTAAATCAGTGTCTGGAAGCTCGGGCAGACTACAGCTGCAGCTCTAGTTTAAACACACGTTCTCGCCTCTGTAACCACCGACTCTGTTATTCACTCAGGTCTGAACTGCATACAAGTATTTCTTACTTTTTATGATCAGCATGTTTTGATTATGACCTGAACAGTGCAAAAAAACTCATATTAACGGTTAAAGAACAAACCTGGATCACAGCATGTTCAAACAACATGTGTGTGAATGGCTGTGGCTGTGGGACAGTAAGCTTTAATGTTTCAATGGGTCCAGTTCCAATTTCAATGCTCTGATGATCAGAAATAAACAGCGTAGGTTTCGCTAATTCGAAGAAAGTCCGGATGTGCTGAGCTTTGTTCGTAGCATACACCCCTCACATCTCACTCCCATTTTGTAAACCTTCCCTTTCACTCTTGCTGTGATCCTTCTGCCCACTCGTCTCCACCCTGTCACTCCTACATGTTCTCCACAGCCCTCACTTACTTCTCTGCCACTCCTGACTTCCTGATGCAGTACTCTGTTACTTTCTTGGCACCATATTGCCAACAGTTTTGTTAAAAATTCCACCGCTCCCTCTCCTAAACATCTCCATATCTCCACAAAAAGCGAGAGCGAGTCCAATCACAAGTGATACACCATGAGCCAGCAGCCAGAAGGAAGAGGAGAAATGCCCGAGAAGATGAGCAGCCTCAAGCAAAAGAGAGACTGAGGAACGTCACGCTGATAAAAGGCGGATGACACCTCAACAAAGTATTCTGGTAAGCACATGAGACTTGCAGCCCTTTGTCATATGTCTTCCTGTCAGTCTTCACTGTCCCGATCTAATAAAGCTGGAAAAAGGCCCAAAAAAGGTGCCTGAAGCACAGTGGAAGGCAAATACCCTGTAAATGCTGGATACATGCTGGGAAATCCCGTCAACCATTGCTACAGGTCCTCTGAGTCACTGGGTCCAAGCCCAAAAAAAAGGATTTGGGTGAAGGGGCATAGAACGGGAGGTTATGGCTGCTGTTTAGAAGAAACCATCAGGAATTAAAGATAGGCTAGCTGCAGGTCGCAGCAGATGGCCCCGCCCCTCCCTGAGCCTGGTTCTGCCGGAGGTTTCTTCCTGTTAAAAGGGAGTTTTTCCTTCCCACTGTCACCAAAGTGCTTGCTCATAGGGTCATATGTTTGTTTTGTTTTTTTTAAGAGTAGGCCTACCTTACAATATAAAGCGCCCTGAGGAGACTGTTGTTGTGATTTGGCGCTGTATAAATCAAACTGTCGCTGCTGCACCACCCAAAGATGTCCTTGGATTAAAAAGGTGAAGCATCTAGGAAGGGTGGCCCTCGCCTGATGAGGGACTCATCTGACAGCCCACCTGGTAACAGCTACGGTCTGAAAGATAAACTTCCTTTGCAGTTTAGAATCACACAAACACACAGTTGTGATCAAAGGTTTACAGACGCTTGTGATAATTTGGGGTCAATCAATGAACTGTTCTTTGTGGACAGCATACACTGTGTGCAGTGTGAGTGGAAAGCACTCTGCTGGCAGCAAACAGTAATTGTGATTTCTTGTTGATAAAACTTTCAGGTAAATTTTCAAGTATGACATCACCATAAATGATGGTGGATATGAAAGCTCACTTTTTTTATGCCAGGCTCATTTTCTATCCTCCATTTATTCTACGTCCAGGAGCAAAACGTAGCTTACCGTGAAAAACAACATCTACAGCTGTGTTCATCGATGCAACAATTAAAAAACACACTGTGTGCTGCTCTAACACTTCACCTAAATATTTTCAGAATTATGGTATCAATCCCTTTTCAATATTATAACATATGAATATGCATAAACATTCTGAATAAAATTCACAGGTTAATGAAGATCAAACTATAAAGACGTGACTGAAGTGCTCAGGACAGAAACCATCTAAAAAAAGCTTCTGACAGTCTGGACTGATGAAACCACGATTGTAGTTTTAGCCGAACGAAGGGAAGTAAAAGCTATGGAGAAGCTATGTTGACGAGATTTTCTTTTATTTAGAAAAGAACCAAATAAGATGAAAACGTCTGTTTCATTTGAAAAAAAGGCAGCGACACAGTGGAAGCCCAGATGTGCCATTTTGATTGGGATGTGTATTTTTACACATCTGTGTGCACAGGAAGCTTTTTGAAAGATTTGTGAAGCTGAACTTGTATAAATGATCACTTTTTACTCAGGTTTGGATGCATTTGTAGAGCTGTTTTCATTGTAGTCAGATTGCTTTGTATGGACTGAAGCACACGGACTTTTTTCTTATACAGTGCTTTTCTACTAAGCACCATATACAACTTCATTCACAGCCATTCATACAAGCAGTTTTTTCTATGCTTTGTCTTACTGAAGTGTTTTCTATCTAACATGAACATAAAACTATAGCAGGCAGGGATCAAACCAGCAGCTCTGTGATCAGTAGATGTTCTACCTGAGCTACGGCCTCTTGTGAGTCCTCAAAAATGACACACAAAAGTAACTGTCACTTTAAGCTTGTGTATCAATCCATGCACATTTGTAACACGTCTCAACTCAAAGAAAAATGGTGTTTTTCCAGTGGCCAAGTCAGTCACATGATCACAACAAACGGGGAGCAACTGAAGGTGCTGTAATAAAGATCTATCAGAGCATCTCCGGGCAGGAAATGCAGTATTTGGTGATGTTGTGGGTTCTACACTTCATTCATCTAATTATTGACACAAATCCTTACATTTAAATTTGTTACTTCTTCCAGTGACCTCTGAGCCCCTCAAAGATGTCTGTGATCCCTAAACATCTTCTTATTAAATTCAAGCTCAAAGTCTTCAATCATGTCATGGTTGTTTGATATAAAATCCACTGTTGATGTAGTTTTTTTTTTAACCTGAGCACACAGAAGAGCTCTGAACAGTAGTGATGTGCGATACCACTGATTTCCTTTCCGATCCGATACCAAGTAATATTCAGGGTGGTATCGACGACACTGATCCGATACTTTATACAAAAACTTATTTTATTTATTGTATCTCAAATTATAGCATCATAATGATTACAGGACATCAGATTACTTGTTCTTATCACGTAATAATGCAGAGTTCATCATATAGAAATAAAAATCCTGAAGTTGTGGCTATTTGAACACGTTGCCTGCCTGGAGCACTAAAGGACTCCATGAGAGACGTCTGTCTCCCCTAGCAGCACCTGTCCCTCTCCTCCTCTTCAGTTCCCCTCAACATTACCCTCGTCATATTCTGTGATACGATTTACTCTGAGGTGTTTGACGAGGTCAGTGGTGTTGTCACAACACCTCACTTTCTTGCCACATGTATCGCAAACCACGTCTCGGCTGTTTGTGGATGTAAAACACGTCCGCACATGACTCCAGTTACGCTCAGCCATTGTTGTGAGTGCGCACGCCACAGGCTGCCACATTTATACAGCCATATTTCGCACATGACTATGAAAGGCGGAAGAGGAAGTAGTTCCTTCCAATTGTAGACGATCCGAATGATATAGGTTATTTCCACTGTGTTTCTGTTAATGATAAAGTACAAATTTACCCTAAATTACTAAAATATCGATATTTTAATGTGAGAATCGTTTCTAGAACATAAATGACTGGTATTCGGAGAAATCGATATTTCAGGATTGATCCGCACATCACTACTGAACACAGAGCACCTTGGGACCAATGAGCCAACAGATGAAGACAATGCTGAACCTCTAAGGTTCAGTAAAGGGAGTTAAAGGATACGTCATCTGATGGCAAAGCAAAATTATCACCAGATGAACAGATGCAACAGACAAAATGAAACGGCTGATGTGCCATTGAAAAAGCAGAGACTGCTTTCTAATTGAAAGTTGAAGAGCTTGAGGAAAACAAAGTCCCCACCAGTTTGTGTTGAACTGGAGAAAGCCTGATCCATGGAGGCTCCAGACCAGTTTACCCATGTTTCTCTACAACTGTTTAAAACTGTCAGTTCTCCCCCCTCAAAAAGTGGTTTTCTCTTGAAATAATAAGGATCACGACTACTTAAAAAACACGAATGCTCGGAGAAATAGAACAGGCATTCCTTAATAATAACATTAATCAAGGCCACTCCAGAGAAACATCTGGAAACTCAAACATTAGCAGTGAAATCAAACTGCAGCAACACGTTTGGGGTTGTATGGCCTACTTATTCACCCCGCTTTAGTTTCTGCATAAGCTTAATGACAACACTGTCTGTTCCAATCAGCTCAGCGCTGCTCTACGATCCATTTTTCAAACTTTATGACAGTTTTAATTGCTCCCACCTGCTGCCTCATCGACCCGCTCAACAGCCACTTTCAGTCACATGTGTGGATGCAGACAAAGAAGTCTATTAGGTGCAACTTGCCTTTGCTCCAGTGAGGTCACTTGGGCATTAAATTAGTTCCAGCCCAGTTCCAGTACGAAACACTACATGCATTTGAAAACTTTGTCTTATCTTTTTTCTCTCTCCGTTGTTTGCTGTCAAATGTTCATAAAGAGGCACTTTGACCAACTAGTGAGTGAACATCATGGAGAGACTGACATCCAGTGGTCTGTCCTCCATTATCCCTTTGCTTATTCAACATGTATTGCATGCATGCATGACATGCATATATGCATGTGCAAGGTTGGCGGTCTGGGCCTTGTTAAAGCTGTGTCTGCACTGTAAGATGTATTTTTAGTGTATAACTAACAGCTGATATTAAATGTCAGCACAGTTAGTGCAGTGTTGTTAGCCAGGGATTGATTCCTAATCTCAGTCAGGTCACAAGAGAGCGAGTGAAAAGCATTGACTTAAACTATAAGCCACAACACTGGAAGCACTGGCAACTCCAAAAAACAGCATGTTGGGTCCTGGTAATCATGCTGATATTACTATGATAGTACCACTCACCTAATCTTTGGTCCAAAAACAACACAC
>NW_005188040.1:0-4511 GCF_000239375.1 Pundamilia nyererei | reverse complement strand
CCCCCCCCCACATGTGTGCTGCAGAAACCAATGAGCCCAAGGTGTTATCTTGACCTCCAAAGTCCCCAGACTTCAGTTTGACTGAGCATGCACAGGATGTGCAGGTACATCTGATCCACAATCTGGCATACCCCACAGCACACCAGCAAAGCTTCAGTGCCCATGTCTGCAGGCAACATCCAAACTGAGCTACACACAAAACTAGCTGGTGGTTTTAATGTTAGCTGCATGGGTGTATTCTGTGCAAACCATCATGACAGAAAAAATATGCAGTCAGAGTTTAAAGGAAGTACACTCTGTCTTAATTCTAAGCTTTCATGCATATGCTTAAATTATTTAAATCTAACCTCAGATGTAAAACTGTGTGTTTTACATCTGAGGTTAGATTTAAATCCTTTTTGACTTAACAAAAGTTCAGCCAAATGCAGAACCCATGCATGAACCACGTGAAGCAGAAATAACTTGAAGTAATCCTTTTCTGTACGACTTCAGTCTTTCACATGACTGCCCAGGCCCTCTGGCTGCAAAACAAGGTCAAACCATCATCGCTCTACCACTGTGCTCACCACTGGCACCATTGGTGTTGGTGCCGGTACGCTGTTTGGTTTCCACCAAACGTGCTACTGTGCATTACGCTCAAACATCTCATATTTGGTCTCGTCCATCCAAAGGACACTGGTACAGAAGTATGGTCGTTCGTTCAGGTGCAACTTCGTGAGCCTAAGCTGTGGTGTGGTTCTTTTTACAGAGAAGAGGATTTCAACCCTTCCAAACAAGCCCAACTTGTTAAATCTTTCTCTAATGGTACTATAATAAACTTTAATATGCTACCTGATACCTGTAGAGTCTGAGATGTTCTCTGAGTGTTTCATGGTCTGAGACTAGGGTGACATCGGGTTGTCTTCTCTAAAGACTGGCAGCTGTATTGAATGTCTTCTAATTGTAAATAGTGTTTTGTACCGCAGATTGTTTGCAAATGGCCTTCTATCGCTTCCCAGAAGAGAGTTACTTTTTAAGATCATTGCTGGCCTTTTTCCTCCTTGTGTTAACACACCTCACTCTAGACCAGCAAACTGCCAAAACTCCTGCTTTTATAGCAGTGCTCACACTGATGATGATCAATTAATGCATTTGATTAGCAATTAGCGCATCTGATTTCTGGCTGCTACTTACCCTCTTAATGCCTATTAGGCTTGGACATGTAATAGGACGTTATTAGGTTTTCACACATTGCTTCTACATTTTGACAAAATTAGTGTCAGATAAACACTGACAGCTGGGACAGACTACAGCCCCAAGCATGAACAAAAAGACAATGAATAGAAATAATGACGTGTGATGTGTTGGTGTTCATCTGATAAATATTGACATACATTTCAAGACCTGCTAGGGACCAGAAGATATTGTCATTATTTTTGTGATTTAAAATGTAATCTAAAGGTTCTGTACTTTCTATGACTACTTGCTCCTGAAAATTTGGATTTGCCATCAAGAATTCTAAGCAAGGTTGGAAGAAATATCCATTTTCTCTCTTAAATATGCAAATTTGTGCATCAACATACCCTGAAATCCATTTACCAATTTAGCCAAAAAAAGACAACCCTAACCATGGATTTCTCTGGGATTGATGTGTTTGGCTCAGTAACAAGAAAAGATTTTCAAACCATGTTTGAATTTCCATGTAAAGACCTGATCTCACTTTCCACATACGAGCTTGTATATGAATTTACAGCAACTGCTGTGATAATCTTTTTCTGCTTCATTTGCCTATTTATTAACATTTAATGAATGAAGGTGCTCCAACTAGCACTTCATTTACATTATCATGCCCAACACTGCCCAGCCCCAAAACAAGTCACCATCTGGACCAAGGAAATTAATAAGAACTACTAATTATTGTAGTATGTTTTGTTTGGATTCATCCAAAATCAGGAAATGAGCAACTTCTCATTCCTTAAACAACCCAACATGTTTTCATGGAAAACCTGTTAGTGGAAAAATGTCGAACTGTTTCAGATGGGTCAAATTACTGGCCTGCATCAAGCAAAGAAAGAAACAGACTCTACTAAATACGAGTTAAATGTCCTATGCAATAATACCTGGAAACACCTGGACACAGGACTCAAAGCTATGTGCCGAGAACTCAAGGGACAAACACCAAACTGTTGTACTGCCGCACAAAAACTATCAGTAAGACTTATTGGAAACAAATTTCAGTTTGCTGGGGCGCATAAAGACTGGACCCTGGGGCCGTGGCAACAACTCATGTGGTGTGATGAGTCTAGATTTAGCCTGTTCCACACTGATGGACATAACAGGGTAAAGAACAAGATCTTGGACAGCTGACCTGTATGGCAGTGTTATGGGCTACAACGTGTAAATACTGACCCATACTGTAGGCATATATTATATCAGGCTCATCCTGTGAAAGGACAGGTCAGGGAGCATGACGCATTATAACACATGGACTGGCTGGACGTTACCTCCATCAAGAGGCATCTCTAGGATGTGCCGGAGAAGACTTTACACATAATGCAACTCCATAGTTTGTACTTTTAGGTCTCGAGCATTCTAAATAAGATTATGTTATTTCGCCCATTTCAAGCCAAATGCAGTGAATGATATGGTGTAAAGCAGGGGTCTCGAACTCCAGGCCTCGAGGGCCGGTGTCCTGCAGGTTTTAGACGTGTCCTTGATCCAACACACCTGATTTAAATGCCTAAATGACCTCCTCAAGTTCTCCAGAGGCCTGGTAATGAACTAATAATGTGATTCAGGTGTGTTGACTCAGGGTAAGATCTAAAACCTGCAGGACACCGGCCCTCAAGGCCTGGAGTTCGACACCCCGGCTGTAAAGCTACAGCCCATACTGCCGTAGTCTCATCTCAGAGCTACTTGGATATTTCATTGTTAGAATAAACTCCTGCTGGCCCAAGTCCACATTTCAAACATTAAACAGATTCTTAGAAACACGCGTTACCCCTCTAATAGATCCATGGTAGAAGTGACAATTTCGGCAAACAGCACAGTGTGACCCAGCAGCTTGGTCTTCAGGTTCTTGCTGTAGGTCTCCATACTAAAGTGGGCCCAGCTCTGCGACTCTGCAGAATTAGTGACCAGGGCCACAGAGCCTTCAGGCAGCAAAAGAGCATCCTGAAGGTCTGAACCAGACATCATGACGAGGGAGGCCTTGGACAACGTAAGGACACCGTTGTGTTCTGCATGCGCCTGGAGCCATTTCAGGAATCTGGCCTTGGCCTCCTGTGTTGAATACAGAAGAGAGGACATCAGTTTGGTTTTATTTTACAGACTGTCAGTAGTTTAAATTGCTTTAGGACTTATGCACAACCACAGTGGTATATCTTAATAATTCCGGTCCGTTTTAAGTTGAGAAGTGTGTTTAAGGGCACAAGTCACCATCAAGTGCAGCTCTACTAAGGAGATGCTCTGTCCACACTGCTGTCCTGCGCAGGCCCAACCCCCTCAGTGAGATCAGCAACCACCTCCCTCTACATGGATGACATCAAGCTATATGCCACTAGTGAACGAGACACCGCCACTCGCCTAGTTTCAAGTCACTGTTACCACGGGGACCACTGTTACCTTCACCCTCCACATCTTCTCTCAGCCCTCTTTTCTTCCCTTCGTCCTGACGTTGCACTCATTCAGTATCGCTACATCTATCACTAAGGTCGTCTTCCCCTGCGCTGCCTGCAAGGAAAGCTTCAACCACCACCTGCAGAGCCGGAGAATGATGGCTGAGACTAGTTCTGCTGGAGGTTCCTTCCTGTTAAAAGGGAGTTTTTCCTTCCCACTGTTGCCAAGTGCCTGCTCACAGGGGTTCGGTCTGATGGTTGGGCTTTTCTCTTTATTACTGCAGGGTTTTTAATCTACAATATAAAGTGCCTTGAGGTGATATTTGCTGTGCTTCATAAATAAATATAATCTCGTCTTGATATCATCCAGGAGTGTGATCAGGTCAGAAACTGCAGATGGTACAGAACAGAGCCACATGAATGCTTCAGGACAAATATAACAAGGCATAAATGTCTTAACTGGTTGGCTATAAAACACGTATTCATTTATTCTTTACTGATGTTTTCAGAAATATTATTTTTTTACAAAGATTCTAATTATTTTGTATAAAAATTTCAGTGTACACAGACATGAATATTCTGGCAGACAGGCTACAGGATTTTAATACCAACGGTAAAAACCAATAAAATGAACAGAACAGCTTTATACAAGACTAAGGATGAATGGACTCTGTTACCAATACAGAAACTGGATTTAACTAAAGTTTAAGACGATATTTATTTGCTCTGGCCTAATTTATTAGGGGTGCAACGATATTCGTATCGATATTGAACCGTTCGATACAGTGCTTTTGGTTCAGTACGCATATGTATCGAACAATACAACATTTTTAATTTATTTTATCAACTTTCCTTCTGACGATGCTGTCTGTGTTGAGCGCTCAGTGGATCTGCGCTCGACAGTGCAGCCTAGGC
>NW_005188039.1:100349-107770 GCF_000239375.1 Pundamilia nyererei | reverse complement strand
CGAGTATCTGGTAATGCCGTTCGGCCTCACTAACGCACCTGCAGTATTCCAGGCTCTGGTCAACGATGTTCTAAGGGACTTTATTAACCGATTTGTGTTTGTCTACCTAGATGACATTCTGATCTTCTCTTCCTCCCAGGCTGAACACGAGACCCAGGTCCGGCTGGTACTGCAACGCCTTCTGGAGAACCGGCTGTTCGTCAAAAGCGAGAAATGTGAGTTTCATGTGCCCTCGGTTGCCTTCCTAGGGTACATAATCGAGCGTGGAGATCTCCGACCCGACCCTGTGAAAGTCAAGGATTGTTGTGAACTGGCCCGAACCAAACAACCGTCGCCAGTTGCAACGCTTCCTTGGCTTCGCTAACTTCTACAGGAGATTCATACGGGACTTCAGTAGGATTGCCTTACCATTAACCCAGTTAACCTCTCCCAAGCTTGCTTTTCAGTGGAGTGACGCTGCCCAATCAGCCTTTCAGGAGCTCAAGAAACGGTTTGCTTCAGCGCCCATCCTGGTCCAACCTGACACCACTCTTCAGTTCGTGGTAGAGGTCGACGCATCCGACTCAGGGGTGGGGGCCGTCCTTTCCCAACAGAGGGAGGGTAAGATGCATCCTTGTGCCTATTTTTCCCGTCGTCTTACCCCTGCAGAACGTAACTACGACGTGGGCGATCGGGAGCTCTTGGCGATTAAGCTCGCCCTGGAAGAATGGCGGCATTGGCTGGAGGGCACCACTCAACCCTTCGTGGTCTGGACCGATCACAAAAACCTGGCCTACCTTCAAATGGCGAAACGTCTCAACGCTCGACAGGCCAGATGGGCCCTGTTTTTCACCCGTTTCCACTTTTCAATCACCTACAGACCCGGTTCCCGAAACGTCAAGCCGGACGCTCTCTCCCGTCAGTTCTCCGCTGCTGACGAAAGGGCGGATCCGGATTCTATTCTGCCGGCGACCTGTACTATCGGGGCCATCACCTGGGAGATCGAGGCGGCTGTCCGGGCGGCTCAGGTAGCCGAACCGGATCCGGGAGGGGGGCCCGCCCACCGACTCTATGTTCCGCGCTCTGTCAGATCCCAGGTTCTGCAATGGGCTCACACGGCCCGGTTCTCATGCCACCCAGGGATACATCGCACCATCAAGTTTCTCCAGCGGTACTTCTGGTGGCCCTCACTCACCCAAGATACTCGGGAATACATCACTGCTTGTACGGTTTGTGCCCGAAACAAACCATCAAACCAACCCCCGGCGGGTCAGCTTCATCCATTATCCACTCCTTCCAGGCCATGGTCTCACATAGCACTGGACTTCATCACCGGGCTACCTCCATCAGCAGGTAACACTGTCGTTCTCACCATAATCGATCGTTTCTCTAAAGCGGCTCATTTCATTGCTCTGCCTAAGCTTCCCACAGCTTTAGAGACCGCACGCCTACTCGCCACTCACGTCTTCCGCCTGCATGGGATGCCGGAAGACATAGTGTCTGACAGAGGGCCTCAATTCACTTCTCGGGTCTGGAAAGAGTTCTGCAACTCCCTGGGCGCAAAGGTCAGTCTATCCTCGGGTTATCATCCTCAGAGCAACGGCCAGTCCGAGCGGGCCAACCAAGAACTGGAGACCGCCCTGCGCTGTGTCGCCTCCACCAATCAAACCATCTGGAGTGAGGAGTTGCCGTGGATCGAGTACGCCCATAACAGCTTGACTGCCTCTGCCACCGGCCGGTCTCCATTTGAAGCTTCCTTGGGATATCAGCCTCCTCTTTTTCCTGCTGTGGAAGGTGAGCACTCTGTACCCTCCGTCCAGGCTCATCTGCGCAGGTGCCGCAGAGTTTGGCGGGCAACTCAAGCGGCCCTACTACGCACGAAGGAGAACAACAAAAGCATCACAGACCGGCACCGGACTCCAGCACCCGAATACTCTGTCGGCCAGAAGGTATGGCTCTCTACCCGCTTTGTTCCGGTCAGGACTGAATCCAAGAAACTTACACCCACCTTCATTGGCCCTTTTGAAATCTCCGCCTTGGTCAACCCTGTCTCTGTGAAGTTAAAACTCCCTCGCAATATGAGGATCCATGATGTTTTCCATGTTTCACAACTCAAACCTGTCCGGTCCAGTCCTCTGTGCCCTCCTTCCAGGCCCCCTCCTCCCGCCCGGCTCGTGGATGGGTTGCCGGCTTACTCCATCACTCGCATAATGGACTCTCGGCGCCGGGGGCGTGGCTGTCAGTACCTGGTTGACTGGGAGGGCTATGGCGTGGAGGAGCGCTCCTGGGTCCCTCGGGCGGCCGTTCTGGACGTCCCCATGCTCCGGAAATTTCACCGCCTGCATCCGGACAAGCCTGGTGGGTCGCCGGGAGGCTCCCATTGAGGGGGGGGTGTTTTGTTTTTGTTTACTTTTCTCTCTCGCCCTCTTCCATTCTCTCTTTCTCCTGCTGGGGCGGAGCTCAGTATGGGCTCCTGCCCCTGGCCTACGCACCTGGAGGTGATCAGCACATCTGTCGCTGATCATGAGAGATTGGAACCCTTCTTAAGAGGGTGAGTCTGCTCTACTTGTCGCTGGATCGTTGAGCCATCAGCGTCAGTCGTCCTGTATTTTGTAAAGTCAGTTGGTGAGCCTGTCTGAACCAGGAAACTAATGGTTTTTTTCTGCCTGTGTATAGATTGCCTCTGGACCTGTTCTTTCCCTGTGCATGGCGACTGAACGGAAGCAAGAGAGATAGAGGAAAGGAGAGGAGATGTGCGAGGGCTGAATGGAAACCTTCCCTTCCTGGACTCCTGCCTCTTTCACTCCTGGACCCTGGAACCCTGGCCCCTTTTCCCTTGACACCATTATGTGTATATATGAATTCCACTGTAGAGGAACACTGTAAATAAATGCCCCTTTTGAAGACACTAGTGGTCCGCGCGTGAGTCCGATCTACGAAACCTGACAGGTGCTCTCTGATGTATATGGGGGAAACGGGTTAGACTAATGTAGACAGGTTAAAATAACATATATACAGCATTGGGTAAGACAGATTGAATAACTCCCTTGGTCCGACATTTTCAAACACATCCACTGAATCTTATGGGCATCCTGGAACTACAACCCTGGGCAGCGTGGACGGAGGGACAGAGGAGGAGGCATAAGGACCTGTGAATCAAGAAATTGAACATCAGAACTCCTTGGGCTAAACTTTAGATGATATTAGTGTAATGTAGATTTGCTATCTCTCGCTTTTGATGTGAGAATAAAGTTATTTATACTGCAGGAGTGTTGATAGGAGTGTTTGAGTTACTTAGTTTATTTAGTTTCACTTTATGGAAGTCTCTGTGGGTCATCTTATGTAAATAGTCTTGTAGTGATCTGTTGAACTTGGTCTCATTTTCCCACAAAAAAAAAAAAAATTAAACTTACCTTGTATACTTACCTTGACCGTAATATTCCCTTCAATGAGAGGGATCTTGGTGTAGAAGGTGTGAGCTCCAATTGGAGTCTGATTTGCTTTTTTTTCTTCTTTGCTTGTGGGAAAATAGTTGTTTAAAACAAAAATTAGTTCATTGTAAATAACCTCTGGATCACTAATGAATACATTTGAAATAGAAAATACTATATCAGTGTATATATAAATATGTCTATTTCCTTAAAAATACAATGCAATAAAGCAAATAAAAAGACCCGCCAGAGGACCAGTGGAGAACAAAGGTTTAAGGTACAGGGGATACAGGAGTACATGAGTGGAGAACTATGGACCTCTATATGCCAGTGGACCTGAATCACATTAATGAAATAACAAAAACTCAGATTCCTAATACCTAACCCTAACCCTAACCCCCTAACCCTAACCCTTTAGCGACCAGACTCAATCCCACATCCTAACCCTATAAAACTTAAAAACATGAATAAGAAAGTCACGAAAAAGACACAAAGAAAGATAAGACAAACAAAGAAGAAATGAGTGACACAAACAAGGAAAATCACGACAAAATGGAAAGGATATAAAGGAAGGAGGTGCTATAAAAGAGAACATAAAGAACATAGGAGGGATGTCTACAAAGCAGGGTGTGCCATATAAAGAAAAACAAAGATAATAAAATTAAAAAACGAAGAAAAAGACATGAAAGTCACGAAAAAACAAAGAAATAGAAAAAGTTAAAAGAAATGGGAAATTGAACAAAAAGGGAAGAGAGAGAAAAGCCCAGAGTGGCAAAGAAAGATAGAAAAGTTAAAGAAAATCAGAAGAAGAAATGAAAACTGAAAAAAAAAAGGGTAATTTTTTGAACAGGGGGCACCGACCCCAATCCCATTGATGGACCGTTCACCTCAGGTTCCGGAAGGAAGGACAAGGAAGTCACGAAAAGAAAAACAGAAAGAAAAGCAAGTAAGAATTTTTAAGAAATACAAGTTGGAAACCCAAGAGTGGGAGGAGCAAAGAAAGAGCATAAAAGCCAAGACACACAGACAAGACAGAAGTCAAAGAGAGACAAGACAACACACGTTGGGCAAGCCTGAAGAAGGCAAAGAAATACTGAAACAGTCATCATGAACGATGTAAACGATGATGTAAAATGTGCATACACCCAAGATGGGTAATTTTTTGAAACAGGGCAGGGCTATCACCACCGGGCTCCAGCGATGGCCCGTGCGCACGCCAGGCTGCCGGCTTGCTGGCGACCTGTTTATTTACACAAACTTCTATTAGCTACAATTCATTGGTTCCTTGTTACGCTTTTTCGGACACCAAACTTGGCAGGCACAAGGCTGCTGCTACCAACAAGACTTACATAGAATTTTGGGGTGTTTTTTTTTTTTTATTGGGTAATTTGTTTATGTTGGACAAACATTTGGAAATGCATTAATCCACCAACTACATATATATATATTTCTTCAAGTCTGTACATTAAAAGTAAATACAAAAAAAAAAAAAAGGAGAAATAAAACCTGTTTCAAGCTTAAAAATGAGTGTGAGTATGCTTGTACCATCACACTCATTTGTTACTGGCTGCTGGTTCTCCACAAAAAAAACAAAATAACCCCCCCCAAAAAAAGGCATCTCGTCCGATTGTAAAATAGTTTCAATTTTTGCAGCTCATGCATCAGGGGACGTTCAGTCAGAGTCGCACTCAAGCTGTTCTCTGTGTTTCATCTCCAAAAACTTTGCCATGTGCGCCAGTCGTGATGAACCTCGGTATATCCACTCCTTATGTTCACTCTCCTGAAAGATAACCTGCATTAAGCTGCAGTCAATAATCTGCACTTCACACTTTTGCAGGACTCTGTTCAATTCAGCATTAAGGGTCTGTCCAAGCCTGTACTGGGTTAACTGAGGGTACGGCCACTTATTCAGGTAATGTTCTATGAAGTCTTTGTGAGGGCCCTCTGGAATGTCATCTGCAATGTTTTCCAAAGGTTTCCAAACCAAATGAATTAAAGGTAACCCAACATAGACCGGCGTGTGATCATCCAAAAAGATCAAGAACCTTAGGCGGTTCTTTCTGCTGCGGAGCTCGCCTACGACACCAGGCTGGAACCGGTACTTGTTATCTTGACACTGAATCACCACACGGGCACCAACATACAGCTGCTCCACCTTTGCTGTGGTGTCAAAAGCAACGTGGTGTCCAGATACTAGACTCTTCCCTTTTTCTTCAAAACTGACTTTGTATTTTAACCGTCCGTCTTCCCTTGTAACTATCTCGACTATTTTCCCCTGTTGCCACCTCATAGGTCTTCTCCTAGCCAGAACTACCATGTTCAATTTGAGTTCATCCTTCTGTGCCTCAGGTCGGGCAGTTATTATTTCCTTGGAGGAATGGCCAAACACTGATGATATTATAACAGGAGCCACATCTGCCGCATTGGTGCTGGTGCTCGGAGGTGAAGTGGGTGGTGGTGTTCTGTCGCTCTCACTGCATTTGTTAATTCTTGCAGGTTTCTTATATTCAGGAAGTCTAGTCAACACTACCACTGGCTTTTTAAATGGTCTGGGACAGTCCAAGCCGTTTTGGCATAGTTTCCTCTTTCTGGCAGTTTCATTTACACAGCAAACTGAGTCATTTGGAGACTCAAAAATATGTTTTTCATCCTCACATTCATAATCCAACAGGTTTTCTTCTGTCTTCAAGGACTCCTCACATTCATAATCCAACAGGTTTTCTTCTGTCTTCAAGGACTCCTGAAGTAACAATGTTTTTGTCTCCAACTGATCCACAGTCATAATCATAGCCATGGCCACTGTTGTTGTATCCCGAATATCCACCTCAAAAATCACAAAGGTCTGGTCCTTTTTGTGAGCAGAAGCAATTAAAAGCTAAAAATCGGTCGCTCGAGCTAGCTAACTTCCTTTAGCACTGACAGGCTACGTACAAAAGGAAACAAAGAAACATACCGTTAAACTTCCTTTCAGATTTTGCATCGCAAAAGTATTTAAATTACACAAAACAACTCGCACTACGATTCTTTTTTGCTACTTAGACGTGTACGAAAATAGGAACCATTCCAAAATTTGCTTTCATACTTTGTGGCAACTAGGCCCCAAAACAAGTAGGTTGCCCGCGAGAATGACGCAGAATTGGGGTGTATTTCTTTTGACTTTGCAATATTAATATTGAGGTGACTGCTATTGTGACTTGGCAGTAAATATATAAAGATGAATTTAATTGAATTAATTTAAACAGAACTTGTCCCAGTACAGAACCCTGCAGAACTCCACAATTAACTTTGATGGGTGAAAAGCGCTTCTCATTTACATGAACAAACTGACTTCTATTAGATATGATTTAAACCACTGAAGCACAGCACCTTTAATACCTGTGGCATGCTCTAATCCCTGCAATAGATTATGGTTGTAAATGTCACGGGGTGAAACGGGACAAGTTATTTAGAGTTTTTATTGTGCATGTTTTGCAATGTTTTATCTGTTTTAATATTTTAATATTGTATATTGGGTTTGTTTGTATGAGCTTTATTGCATGTTTTTATCTTATTTAAATTGAACACCTGTCCTGTAAAGACTCCGCCCCTACCTGATAGTAAACTGATCACACCTGCGAGAGATCCCAGAGAGGCCAATAAGAGGGCCTGGCAGACCATAGAGCAACTGGGGGGAGAAAAAGCTTGAGAGAAGGCTTGAGAGGAAGCTGGAGAGAAGGCTGGAGAGAAGGCTGGAGAGAAGGCTGGAGAGAAGGCTTGAGAGACATGGCATGAGAGAAGGCTTGAGAGACATGGCATGAGAGAAGGCTTGAGAGACATGGCATGAGAGACATGGCATGAGAGACATGGCATGGTAACCGGTGTGGGCGACGGCCGCGCAGAGCGGCACAGAGGCCCGGCTATAGGCAGCTGGCCAAGGCGTGCGGAAAAGGAGAACGAGACCGGAGATCGCGGACGACCGCGCACTGGAGGGAGTGATCGGAGCTGAGCGGAGAGGTCTGTGTTGGCGTTGAC
>NW_005188039.1:89303-99992 GCF_000239375.1 Pundamilia nyererei | reverse complement strand
TTCAGGAAGGTTTCCTTCCTTTTAAAAACACAAAACCCACATCTTGGAAATAAAATCAGCCTTTCCGCTCAGTTTACATAAACAGTATCAAACACTGTACTGAGGTCTAACAAAAGTAAGGTTTTCAACTGAATTATAACTGTCAAGTTAATTGGTTGATAGCATAGATATGAAAATTGCCTACAGTATTCTACATCTGAATGACTAACTATGACTATAACAAACAGGCATGTTCATTATACCAGACAGAAAGGCCATTCATGACTACATGTTAATCATGCCCCTTTAAATCAAACCCAGCCTTTCATGCTTTTGGAGTAGTTTTGGAGTCACTCTTTCTTATCATGATTTTATTAAAAAATATATATACTGAATTTAATTGAATTGAAAGCCTTTATTGTCATTATACATGGTATAGCTGTCATGGCCCGTGGAAATGGGATGGACTCAAGTGCAGTTTCAAACCCGGAGGCCAGAGGTGTGGTGTAACGAAAAGAGACTTTATTACAATGCTCAGAGGCTAACAGAAATTGCAGACTAGAATTAATGAACATAAACTAGATGTCTGAGGCGAGAGAAAAATACTGTGACTATAACTAGATGGCAGGGATAATTGGGTGCAGGTACTGGGCAGGGGAAACTGTGGCGGGCCAGGGCACTGAAACAGAGGAGAGAGTAGTCAGGGGAATCCCACAGAGGGCTGCGAGTGAATCCAAGGAGAATACACTGAGCTGTCTTACAAGCTTGCAGGTGGGGGTTGCGTGGAGGGGGGAGGCAGGAGAAGTCCAGATGGGTGCTGCATGCAATGCAGGGAGGCAGGCAGAAGAGAACGGCAGTTCCAAAATGGGGAAGGATTACCGGCGGCTGCAAACTTGTATCCAGGAGAGCTTGGTAGGTGGGTTTCAGAGGCTGACGAGAAAACAGAGGAAATAAGATTAATACACACGATGAGTCACCAAGGAACAGACGTGAGGCCGAGAACTGACTAAAGTTGGCAGATAATCTGGCGAAGACCAGTTGAGTGCGCCGGTCATAAATACTGCTGGTACGATTGCCATCAGGTGAGGAACAACAAAGACTCCACCCAGTGGGGAGGAGCCGATGCTGTGGGAAACCACCCAGACCACGACAATAGCGAAATTGGAAACAGATCTATAAAAGTGCACATGTGCTTCATAGCACATTATAAAAACTATACAATAATTTAACTATACACTTACTATAAATATAAATACACAGTACAGTGCTGACACAGAGACAGACAGGCAGAGAATTGATGATATTTCAGTGCAGATTACTTAATGCAAGTTTGAGTTGACTATGGTAATGGCTTTGGTGAAGAAGATATCCCTGGTCCAATTCAATTTTTAAAAAAAAACCTCAGTCTGACAATCTGATGTTACATAAACTCGAGACTCAGCAAAAGCAGCCGACTCAGATGTACAGGTCTACCCTCTTTACCCTACTGGTTCATGATTAACTAATGGAACAAAGTTTAGACAAACAGTAATTTGAGCTCAGTACAGTTTGTCTTCTGATCAGTTATCTATCAGTTAACCTTTGTGTACATTTGTGGTTTTAGCAGAGGATAAAAGTCCAGCTTGAGTGTGCTCATCTCCATTTTTGCTGTTCGTTGCATTGACATAAAACCAAAACATGAAGGCTTATCTGCTCCTGCTTCTACTGATACCTCTCTGCTCAGGTAACTAAACTGAACGCTGAAAGTAGGACAATATTCTTAATCTCAAGTTGGTCGAAACAAATTACTAGCAATGTGCTAGTAATTTGTTGAAAATAATACTGAAAATAATCATCACCTCTGAGTCTGGATACTTGTTAGAGAACCTTTATTTATATCTTAATTGGTGTTTTAAGCCTTATATAATGTTTAGTCTAAATATGACTCACTTTGACATCATTGAACTAGCCTAATAATCATTCTGTTAGTCTCAAATTACAATATTTTAAAAGCTTTGACTGTTGTGCAGGTGCTATAAATTATTGTACATTCTGGGTAATATTTTACCCATATCTGTTCAGACAGACTTTTGCTCCACCAGCATGTGCGAAATCAAGAAAAAGCATTCTTAGTGTAAACGCCAAAAACGCAGTCAAACGTTGTCAAGAACATGCCAAATCCTAGCCGTTTAGAAATATTGGCCAATTAGAAGTCTAGAAGCCTGGGAGGGAACAAGTAAACAGGGTTTTATGCAACCTTCAGTACTTCTGAAAAGTTTTTGTGTTTTTCTGTAAGGACAGATAATTTTGTGTTACTTTAAACTGTCTTCATCATTTCAAATGTTAACATTTAAACATTATTTTAGCATATATAAATGTAATTTTAAAACATATTACAATCATTCAAAACCGGAGAAGCCACGTCTGAAGTTCACTGTGACGCCTCTCTCTGTGTAAATGGAGAGTTGGTAACTGCATGTGTAAGTGTGTAAAAACTGCAGATAGTCAGATTAACAGCAACAGTATTTTGTCTCTCTCCAGCATTTTAGAAATTTATCTCATGTAAACAACACCGTGGCACACAGCGTGACGTCAAAACAGGTGCACACCTTTGACGTGACTAAATCTCTGTTTTCCTCATCCACAGGTAAACGTAAAAACTGAGTTTTTGAAAATCTCTACTCTGGCAGGAGCTTTAAAAAATCTCAGTTGTCAGTGATCAAAAACATCATTTACACGTGGACAAAAGATCCAAACGCATAGAAAAAGCTGCGTTTGAAAAGTTTTTGTGTATGTGTGGACGTAGCCTTAATGAAAACAATTAAACACAACCCTAACCTGCTTTTGTTGCAGCTGAGCAGTTTTACATCGAGTGTTATGGTCAGGACTTCCTGATGGTCAACAACCAGCTGCTGCAGTGCACCGGCAAAGTCCAACAAGCTTGTTACACCAGAGGTGAGTCCTCCAGGACAGGGGTGTGTTCAGCTGTGTCTCCTTGTTTTTCAATCCAACAAGTTGAGATTGGAATTTAATGTTAATTCCTAATATAAAAAACAGATACTGACAATTAAAAATCTAAATCCTTTCCCAGAAATTTGGATTTTTATGTTCATCAAAGTGAAGGTTTTCAGTCATCCAGGTTATCGTAGTCTAAGGAGCTTGGAAAGAAAAGCGTCTGGACTTATTAAACCATTTAAAGCCGGTCAGAGCAGGCACGCTCCGTTTTGTGTAACTACTTTTAAATCCCTGTAGAACCGGAACCGCGTAAGCTAGCGCAATATTTTTTTTTGCATATGAAACCGGAGGAGTTGTACTTACATCTTATGCCATCAGCTTGTCCTAGGTCATGGTTTCCTTCCACATATAGCTTTGCAAAAATTGCATAAAAAGCGCTTGCAGGAACAAAAACATAATATTCCAGAAACACGCTTTGCCGATCCGATCAGCTGTTCGTAACACTTCCCACATTGAATAAGACGTCAGCACGAACAATCGCATGTCCGCCATTTCCTGCCAAAAACCGTAAGTGACGTAATTTTTGCGGAAAATGTAGTTTTTTACTTGTAGGCCTTAAAAGCCTATACTGGTGTTTTTATAAGTCATGTTTGACTCTATACTTTTCTGTGTCGTTTCTGGGATGCTTAGAACTCGAATTGCACTGCTGGAAAAAGTTTGTTTTGATGCACATGCTGTTTTCTTTGCAAATTTGCATCATAGGATTGTTTTTCATTTTCCTGCAGTATATAAAAATTGCTGTATCTAAAAAATAAAACTATGAAGACACTCAAAATAAATTTCCTGTTGTTGTAAACTATTTTTTGCAACTTTTTTGTATTTAAAGTTTTGAGGGATAAGCCTCTTCAATTTCTCCAAGTAGAAATATATGTAAAAAAAAAAACAAAAACGATTTTTAATTTTTTTTGTAGTTTATTGCACTTTTTTGCAATTAATGTAGTTACTATGGACTTAATGCATACATATTATTAAAATATGGGCTATAACAGTTGTATTGATGTATAGCAACTTGAAATGCTCCTAAAAATGGCACTACAACATGTAAAAATATAATATAAGCTCTGTGGGACTTGGTTCTATGGTAGGTCTTAAAGGGTTAAGTGGCTTGAAGACATTTCACCTCTCATCCAAGAAGCTTCTTCAGTTCTAAGGGTCAAATGGTGGAGAGTCCCAGATTTAAACCCAGTGGGAGTTTCCCCCCAAAGAGGGACAAAAAGGACCCCCTGATGATCCTCTACCTAATCACATGAGCCAAGGTGTGAAAACGGGTGTGGGTCACAATCAACCAGGGTTTCGGGTGAGCTCATTGTGAAACCTGGCCCCACCCTGTCATGTGACAAGACTCAGCAGTCCATCTGCATCCAAAGGACAAAGGTCACTCTTTCAAGGATGCCAATGTTCACATTTTGAACAGAGAGGACAGATGGTTTGAAAGAGGAGTGAAAGAAGCCATTTATGTCCACTGTTGTCATGAGTCGCTGTGTGACAGGCAGGAGTTGAACCCAAAGTGCAGGCACTCAGGCATGAGGTTTAAACACAAAGAACTCAGCTTTATTTGCTGGCAGGGTAAAGTCATAAAAAAAGCAAACTAAACTAAACTGGAAACTCATAAACTAAACTCACAGTGAGACACAGGGAGATCCACACAGCATGAGGGACGACATGACACTGACTCAGAGAAACACAGGGTTTAAATACACTGGGAAGTAACGAGGGGAATGAGACACAGAAGGAGAGCACAGCTGGGGGAAATCAGAACTGACGAGACAAGGAAGCATAAACTGAGCACACTGAGATAAGACAGACACCTTCAAAGTAAAACAGGAAACACATAACACAGACTAAACAAAAGACACAGACTCACATGCAGGTACTACAACAGAGGGAACAGAGACGTGGGACCAGGGCAGACACAGACACTGACTGGACACGGGGATTTAGCGGACAGGGGAGACAGCAACTAAGGATTACACAGAGACAAACCATAAGACATAACTCTAACAAAGAAACCAAAGCATAGAAATGATAAATAATATATAAACTCAAAACCCTGGGTCAACGACCCAGGCATCCTAACAACTGTGAGCGACCATCTTTGAACAGAGGCGGTGGCTTACGACACCAACTGTCTGCCATCTATAATCCAGTTTTGAGATCCTTCCCAGACGCCTTAACGCCCACTCACACCCTGGGCCACATCACAAGTGATTTGTGAATCACAAGTTCTCAAAAACTCAGTGTCAGACATGGAGACATGACTGACTGGGGAGACAGAGGGAACATGAAGGGTGACAAGTCATGAAATGTGGAGCAAAAGGGAAAGTAACAGAAATTTAAAGCCTAGGAACTAAGAATATAAACAGAGCAGAAAACAATAAAGAGAACCAAAACCATGAAGAACAACAAATCCAAGAATATTACCTAAAGTTTAATTACACCCACACCCAGTATATGACAATACTAAGTCAGTTAATAAGTCTGTTGTAGTGAATGCACTGGTATGTTTCCTGTCTGCAGATAATGGAGATAAAGGGTGCACGCGGCTGGAGTTCTGCTCTCGACCTGGCTGGACCTGCTGTCACACCAACCGCTGCAATGCCTGATCCAATCACAGACCAGGAAACTGACATCATCACACCACACGATGTGAAACAAAGCTGTCCAGCAGAGTTCAAATAAAACAGTGTGCCATATATCTGAGCTCAGTGTTTAAAAATCAATATTTAGTTTTCTGACTTGTAACATCCCTGAAATAAAATCTGTGAAATCATGTCTCAGTGGAATTATATTCAGAAGTGAATTAAAAGCCATTTGCTATAATAGTACTAATAATCAGAGTAGAACAAAGATATCCCCTCCTTATCTGCTCACTTCCACATCACTCATCCAGTGACTCATTAAACTACCTGGCAGCACAGCAGTGGGAGTCGTATTCTCAACATCAAAATTAGAAGAAAAAAACATTACATTAAAAAACCTACATTAAAAATTGCTGTTAAATAATTTTCCAAATTATTGTGGCTATGATTGTGTAAAAATCATGTTTATCTATGAAAGGGCAAAAAAAATAATATACAAAAAGGACAGGCCACATATACTGTAAAATCGAATTAGTTCCCAAAACTCAAAAAAACTATGCAAAGTCGGTGCCTCAAAAAAACTTAGTAAAGCTTACTTAAGATGTCTATGTTAGGACAACGTATTCATTGCAAGTATGCACTACTAAGGATAACTTGACTTTTATGACTGTGCAATACTAATTGTTTACCCACTGACAAATATTTCAAGTTCTACTAAATTTAAAAAAAAAAAGAATTTGTGGTAACTTCCCGTTAAAAAAACCAGATTATGTTTTATCATTTATAGAAATAGAACACTGTATGCAAGTATGATTCAAAAAGAATAATTAGCAACACTTCTTGTAATGGTGTCAAAATCAGCTTTTATTTTCAACATAGTGGACACTGTTCTGCTAAACAACAACAGTTATATTGTCATCACTGTTTATAATCTTACAATGAGTCTCAGAGTCCATTATTCTGAAACTAAGTTTAGGCTTTCCACAACTTTATTTTACAAGTTATGTTACTAACATAATCAAAATAAAAAGTATTTGTTGTTCAGTCCAAAGTGCAGTCTCTAGATCAAACAACACATTTGTTTTCCACTCAAACACAGAAGCTGGTATGTTCTAATATTTTAAGGATGGTTTGTTTCCAGTCCAGGCATTACTGCCTGAATGACTGTCATGGATTTAGGTGATCCAAATGTAAGTACATAAGAAAGTCCTTAACCCTTTCACCATAGTGGTTACTACAGTGGACAGCTATCCAAAGGCTGTTTGCTTGTATTTGTGTCAGTGTTGATGGTATACTTACATGTAAACCACTACATTGGACGCTGATGTGTCACTCCATGCCCTGCCACCCACTGGCTGTTTAATGTTACTACAGATGTATGACGTGTTTCATTGTAATTATTGTAGTATGAATGAATGCATGAATTATGACAACCTCAATCAGGATTTTTATTCATCTTTTCATGCCTACAGATGAATAAAAATACTTAAGCAAAAAATCCTAATAAAACCATTGTTTTAAAATCTAATTAGTTCGCGGAACTCAAAAAACCTATGCAAACTCATTGCCTCAAAAAAACTGAGTAAAGTTTACTTAAGATGACTAAGTTAAGGCAACTTATTCACTTTGAGTACAGAGTAAAAACCTATTTAGTTTCCAGAACTAAAAAAACTATGCAAACTCGTTGCCTCAAAAAAAAAAAAAAGTAAAGCTTACTTAAGATGACTGTTAGGACAACTTATTCATTGCAAGTATGCAGTATTAAGAATAACTTGATATTTCTGACTGTACAATACTAATTGTTTACCTACTGACAAACATTTCAAGTTCAACTAAATGAAAAAACAATTTGTGGTAACCTGAATATGATTAAAAATAATTAACAACACTTTTTGTAATGATGTTAAAATCAGCCCAACTTTTATTTTCAAATGCAAGTTTGTTTTCTACTTACATTACTTATATCATCAAAATAAAATATATTTATTGTGCTGTCACAAGTGCAGTCTCTAATTTAAACAACACATTTGTTTTTCCATCCAAGGAGCTGGAATGTTGTAATATTTTAACCCTTGGATGCACAACTTACCAGTACCTACACTCTTCCACGAGTGGGGTCAAAAATGACCCCAAATAGAAACAATGCATTTTGCTATAAACTCTGTTGTTATTCTTCAAAATCTTTAAAACGAAGAGTTGTAACATTCTCATATTTGAGGTATTCCTCATAAAACATGTTTGTGACATGAGGCCCTTTGCATTTTTATTTATTTTTTCATTAATTTTAAGAAATTGCAGTTTTTGTATCACTTGTATCACTTTTGTATGCTTGCTAGGCATATACTGCAGAAGCTGGGCCTTCCCTCTGAAAGGCACAAGTTATTCATCCACTGTAACACAATCACTGAGGATGAATTTCTGCCTGCAGTTGACCAGGAACAGGCCCCATACGTAGCTGAAAGCTGCCATATGGTTTGTTTTCAGTCGGTAGGCTCTGGTCCTCTTGTCATCAAAGTGCAAGAAACGGCGAATATCTTTAAATCTTTGAATTGACATAGTGGCCTTGTACAATGGGTTATGCAGAGGACTCCCAAAAAGCACTCCGACTTGTACATCCCAGTTCTTCTCACTTCCTGCAAAAATGGTCAATCAAATGAAGGCCAAGGAGCTTATGTTTGATTATATTTTTCCCCTCTTTTCCCCTGTCTGTGGCTACTCTTCGTGCCTCCATGTTTGTGTATGACAGCACCTCTTCTATTATACTATCAGACATGAACATCTTCCATGCATTTACTGGGGAGAAAGTACTAAACCCAACTGCAAGCCCTGGCTGACTAATTCAGAATATTGTGGCTAGAGCAGTAAGAGGGGTTCATTCTGTTAGACTCAATATCCACAATATCCATTTTCTCTTCAGAGGACTCATCGGAGGACTCCTCTGTATCTGACTGGCCTTGTTCAGTGGGGGGGACAGTAGTCTGGGTCCTCTATAGCTGAGATGTCAGATTCTGAGTCAGTGCCTCTGATGGGCTCTTCGTCCCATCCGTCCTGGATCATTTGTAAGTCCACAGGGATCCTTGCTGGCCTCATAGCAACTATGCTACTTTAAATATTTAGAAAAAAAACATCAGAAAGGACAATGTTTGAAATGCACAGGAAACTATAAACAGGGCTGCACATAAATGATCCGCAGGTGCGCATTTGCAGAACCAGATAAGAAGTTGGAATGCGCGTTTGCGAACATAAGAGGAGGACAGACATTTGTTCAGAACTCTTAAAGATGTCGAATAAGCAAGCTCCGTAGGCAATTACTTTGGTGTTCCTCCACAACAAAAGAAGCGCCTATTCTCTGAGTTTCTGGGAATACTTTTATTTTGACAGCGAATGCACACCTGCAGACCACTTATGTGCAGCCCTGACTATAAATCACGTATGTTACTGTGTAAAAATTAATTCTTGATCCATCAGAAGTATAAGTGGGTCAGTGAGAGCTGCTAAGAATGAAAGTTTCATAGAAGATTCCATAGGAACTGCTTGGGGTCATTTTTGACCCCGCTTGTGGAAGAGTGGGGTAGTGATCCAAAAACTGCATTTTTTTTAAATTAATGAAAAAATAAATAAAAATGCAAATGGCCTCATGTTACAAACATGTTTTGTGAGGAATACCTCGAATATGAATATATTACAACTTTGCATTTTAAAGATTTTGAAGAAAAACAACCCCTGGGGTCATTTTTGACCCCACATGTGCATCTAAGGGTTAAGGATGGCTTGTTTCCAGTCCAGGCATTACTGCCTGAATGACTATCATGGATCGAGGTGATCCAAATGTAAGTGCAGAAGAAAGTCTTTAACTTCCCTTAAGTGCAGTGGCAGTGAACGTGGGTTGGAGATGCAATGAGCTTGAACCTGCAGGCGACCATCTCCACTAACCACACCATCTATTCAATTCAATTTAATTTTATTTATATAGCACCAAATCACAACAGCAGTCGCCTCAAGGTGCTTTACATTGTACAGTAGATCCTACAATAATACATACAGAGAAAAACCCAACAATCATATGACCCCTTACGAGCAAGCACTTTGACGACAGTGGGAAGGAAAAACTCCCTTTTAACAGGAAGAAACCTCCGGCAGAACCAGCCTCAGGGAGGGGTGGGGCCATCTGCTGCGACTGGTTGGGGTGAGAGAAGGAAGACAGGATGAAAGACATGCTGTGGAAGAGAGACAGAGATCTCTGATGGAGGACTCCTCTCTCCTGGTGCCTTGCAAGCAAACAATCATATTTTTTGGAGCACGAACTTAATTGCTTTCTTAAAACATTTTTTTTCTGCATTTGGTATAGAACAGACTCAAATTCCAGACTGGCTTTTTTCTTGTTTTCAGTAGCAACCGATGCCTATGATTGTGCCAGAGTGCATTTCGAACAACACCATGGGAATTTCAGATTTCACACAGGTGGTTGGTTGTTACACTCTGGAAATGGAAGGAAGGTGAGCTTTATTAACCCTCTGACGTCCACGGACACGCTGCACCTCCAAATCACATGACCAATTTAAGCTGACATAGCAACAAGCTGCAGCCACGCTGAGTCTGTATTTCAGCCCATATTGAAAGTTTGGACTTCAAAGTTTTGGAATTTTAATTACAGGCCAGTAAATCCAGAGTTATGATAATTTTTGAATGAATGTGAAGTATTTATTTCAGTCAACAACAACAACAACAGATTGTCATTTATATAAAGTACTCAATCAAACAGTAACCGAAAAAGGAATAGGCTGAAGCCTTGTGGCTTATAATTATCCTATCCTTTACCTCCATAGCAATAATCAAATCCTTAACCAAGAAAATAAATAGCATTGATAAGTAAGTTATATAACAATTTGAAAAGAAGTCAATGATAAATCAAGAAATTAAATCAACACAAAGTTATTCATCAAACCAAATTTCTATTACCTTGTATGATACAAATTTTTAAATTCTTCCTGAAAAATGACAAAGAAAAACACATCTTCAGTTCATCATTAAGTCCATTCCATAATTTCACTCTCATAACTGACACACATCTCTACTTATCAAAATGACTGAATTTATTTCATTAAGTGCTTTTAAATCTAAACTACGAATCCTTGAG
>NW_005188039.1:75836-82949 GCF_000239375.1 Pundamilia nyererei | reverse complement strand
AATGAACATCCAAGAATACATTGGGAAGATGGCCCCAACTGACCGAGTGCTCAGTGAATACCTCAGGCAGCAGAAACCCAAGAAAGAGGAGGGAGACGAGGAACCATCATGGAAGGACAGGCCCCTGCACGGTATGTACCACCGGCAGATAGAGGAGGTTCCAATACCTTCTTGCTTTTTCTTTGTCCCCCAAAAATGTTATGTACAAAATGAAGGAGAACAATGCTGGTCCGTACAAAGACAGACTTGATGAAAAGTCAAAGAAAAGATACGAGGAAAAATCAAAAGGAGTGAAAGGGTTAGACCCGTACGAGCACACAGAGTGGACAAAATACGTTAATGTGCTGCCCAACTTTCACCACGCTCATATTTATAATTATACGGTTCTTGGAGTGAGTGCATACACTCATGAAATTTAGTAACTTCAGGTCACTGCAACAAGCCCAGGTACAGTTTACCGACGGATGGGTACAGGACCTTGAAATGCACCGTGTAGAACGAAAGACCATCGTACGTATCATAAGTTTACCAGTCTCACAAATCGTCTTCATAAATACACATTCGCTAACAGTTTATTAATAGGACCTTTACGCGCAACGGTAATTAATTAGTAGTGGAAATAATTTCTGGTATGCATTACAGAAATGTAGCAGTGACAATAATGCTGTAATCGTACTGGGCAATTGGTGATACAAAAAACCTGTTTTACCCTGTGAATAAAAGTATGTTTTTGTCAATGTACCATGGTAATAACAGAATCGAAATGCAATATTGTGTCAGGACATTTCACTATTTATGCACAATAAACAAAGGAGCAATTTCTGTTCAGTGCCAGACTTGCTTGTAACCTATATCACCAGTTATGTTATGAAAAATGACGTATTAACTACTACAAAACACTGACCTTTGTGGGAATGCTTGGAGCAGACTAACATGTGAGCTGGAGTGTTCTGGGACGTTATATTTGGTCTTTGAATGGCTGCAATCCAGGCCATCCGTCGCCTGTTTGTTACTTCGGAAAGATAGCTCGAACAATTTTTCTTCAACGACGTAATCCGATAACAACCAATCTCTTTACCCGTCGGCTTCCCGTGGCTGTCATGCGACCGGCTATTGCAGTTAATAATACAACAGCTTCTTGCCATTTTTTGTGTTTCTTTTTATCGCTGTGTGACTGATTTCAATTGAAAGCCTGCGTGCGCTAGTACCTCTTGCCACGAGTTCCCAGAATCCTTTGCGGTTTTACCCCTGAATGACATCACATTTTCAATCTCTATAGCTGTGGGGTGTGGTCGGGAAAGCCAACGCGTCTTAAATAAATCTCCACATCCCTGCACTTATAGAATATGTAGAGAATCTCTCACCTAGAGAACCACAGTTACAATGTAATCATACGTTACTAGGTGTTTTTATTGTAAATGCTTGCAAATGCTGTGTGACCGTACACATTAAACACTGTGGCACCTAAAGTCCGACATCATCAGACAACGTGCACAAAAAAATGTCTGCTTCTAAAACATTTATTTGCATTTCTTGTTCAAATCTTTAGTACAGTCCGTCCTCTGACAGGAATGCATGAGAAAAAACATGATTGGCTCAAAAACAGTCACATGAACATCATCACTGTCTCTGATGAACGCTCAAAAGTCCCCATCATGGCCCCACCCCTTCATGACCATTCAGGTGGGCTCCTGAACTGTGGACAAGCCCTTCAGAGACAAGTGTAAAAACATGGTATTAAAAAGGCAACAACATGAACAACCCAACACCACCCCTCCCTTAACCCACCTGAAAGGCCACGGCCCTGGAGTGACATCATCATGCCATCATTCAGAAAATATTTAACAGATGTGGTCCAGAAGCGACAAAAACATCACCAGCAGTCAAAATCACTGAAACCAGGTAATCAGAGGAGGGGAGCTATTATTTCCTGTCACCTGATTGGATGAGAGATGTGTGGCTGAGTGCTTTTACAGTGTCGCTGAGGAGCTGCTGCCCCTAATGGTGAACAGAAATATACACAGGTATCTGCAGTATATACAAACAGATCCTCAGAAGGAGACACGTCTCTGATCACCGGCCGTCAGATCAATAAAAACATTCACAGTTTTACTCTGGAGGTTGACTTCACGTTCCACATTTCACATTCTGATTACTTCCTGTTTACAACCCGATTAGTTCCTATTTACATGACTGTACTCTGGAAACAAGCTCACATGTCTGAGGCTCAGACATGTCATCTTTGATTTTAATCTGAAACCACCATGTTTTTGGATTCAAATTCACACTTCCCGTGTTTCACATTAAAAGCTTCATGCCATTGCTTCCTTAAAGCTTTTATTCTGAAAAATGTGTTTAACCCTTTCTAAAAAAAAAAAAAATCCACCAATAATCATTTACATTGTTTAAAAGACAAAAACAGGATTATTTTGGGGGTCTAAATACATTTTGGAAAAAAAAAAAATCAGGAAAGTTTTAAGACTTTCAGATTCTCCCCAGCCCCACAACACTTCCTGTTCTTGAAACACAGGTGTGTGTGTGTGTTCGGAAAACGCTCCCCCTCCCTTCGCTTCTTCTAATGTGACCTTCCAGATGTTTAACTGTGACCTTGAGGTCTTCTTATTGCTGAGATCGCGTGATCTGTAGGTTTCAGACATTTGTACTTCTTGTGGGGATTCTTATTATTATTGATTAGAATTAATAACTATTATTAGAACTCAGAGTTTGTTCACATTCAAAGCAGCTGAACCCACTGTGAGTAGCTCCTGTGAATCATGGATGTTCAGATTATTTATCACTAACCACTGCAAGGCTGAAGAAAACCAAAATCAGACTCTCAGGCAGCCTTTTGAACTGTCCCATTTCTCTGGTTTCTGACTGTGTGAAGAGTGGAGGTTTATTCTTTAGTAAATCAGAGACAATGACATCCTCTGGAAGTTTCTATCGTATTAGCCGTCCCATTAACATGCTGAACTATAACCCTAAACTGAACTGAAGCATCATAAAACCCAACAGAATCTCTTCGTTTGCAAAGCCATCCTCACTCGGAGCACAAGTGTGCCTGGTCCCCACAAAGACGCACAAACAGTCTACGATGGCGGGGTCAGAGGGGGCAGCCCCTCGTCGCTGGGCGTAGCCGTATCATCACTGGGCTCCAGACTGTCCTTCAGGCTCACCGTGCTGTCTGAGGGAGGCGGGGTTGACTCAGAATTGGGTGGTGTTAGCTCTGATGAGGGTGGAACTAATTGTGTAGGGGGCGGGGTTTCAGGGGAGGGTTCCTGAGTCCCATTGGCTGTCGGAGGAGGGTTGGGTTCCTGCGAGTGGGTGGTTCCAGTGGGAGGGGGTGGTGCGAATACAGGCTCAACTCGGCGGGGGGTAGAGTTAGAGATGATGCTGTCATTGAGGGACAGCGAAGACTTCTCAACCAAACGCCACTGCATTATGCTGGTGTCCTTCCCGCCCGTCGAGATGAGGTAACTGTCGTCATACAGGAAGGCCACGTTGGTCACATGACTACTGTGGGCGCTGTACTTATGGCTGGGGGCCTGCAGACAAAAACTTTATTAACAGAGCTGATGACACTGACATTTAGAATAGTCACACCCAAACCCTTTTACCTCTAATCAACACTCAGCAATTGATAAGGAACAGCTGGGTGGCTGTAGCTCAGGTCCAGCCACCCGGTGGAGCAGGTCAGCTGCTGATCGGAAGGTTAGTTGTTCGATCCCTGCCTTCCCCAGTCTGCATGGGCAAGATACTAACCCCAAGTAGCTCTCTGATGCATCCATCAGAATATGTGTGTGAATGTAGTTAGAAAGCAGTCAGTGTAGAGCAAGTGCTTGTGAGAATGTGTGTGAATGTGGCTTTGAGTACTCCGGGAGAGTAGAAAAGCTATATAGCTATACAAGAATCAGTCCATTTACCATACCCCAATTATCTAATATCCAATGTGTACGAGGGTTCACGTGTGCACTGCAGACCTGCTTTTGGTTTACCTGCTGATTGACCAATCAGCAGGACACTTCTGGAGCGCCAGCTAGTTGAGGTGTTTGTGTCTGACTGGAAGCAGATGTCAGAACAAACAAGAGGACACACTGAACAGATTAAACCTCTCGGCTGGCTTGGGAACAACTCTGTGTCCCACCAGAACAGTTAGAGGAGGAGAAGACAGGGAGGTCCTGGGATCTCTGATCAGATGGCTGCTCTCAACTCAGATCTCAGTCTTTGAAACCATCCATCCATCTTCTTCCGCTTATCCGAGGGCCGGGTCACAGGGCAGCAGCCTAAGCAGAGAAGCCCAGGAGACATCCTTGTCAGATGCCCGAACCAACTCAACTGGCTCCTTTTGATGTGGAGGAGCAGTAGCTCTACTCTGAGCCCCTCCCGAATTGCTTAACTCCTCACTCAAAGGGCGAGGCCAGCCACCGTTGGGAGGAAGCTCATTTCCAACAACTGTATCCACGATCTTGTTCTTTCAGTCACTACTCAGATCTCGTGACCATAGGTGAGGGTAGGGACATAGATCAGTAAATTGAGAGCTTAGTGTTTATACTCAGCTCTCTCTTCACCAAGACGGACTGCAGCCACTGCACCAATTCGTCTGTCGATCTCCCGCTCCCTTCACTCGTCACTCGTGAACAAGACCTCGAGATACTCAAACTCCTCCACTCCGGGGCAGTAACTCATCCCTGACCTGGAGTGGGCACTCCACCCTTTTCTGGCTGAGAACCATGGCCTCAGATTTGGAGGTGCCGATACTCATTCACACCGCTTCACACTCGGCTGTGAACCGTTCCAAGGCAAGCTGGAGGCCATCACCTGTTGAAGCCAACAGAACCACATCATCCGCGAAAAGCAGAGATGAGGTTTTGAGGCCACCCAAGTGAAAGCCTTCCGCCATTTGGCTACGCCTAGAAATTCTGTCCATAAAAATTATGACCAGAATCGGTGACAAACGGCAGCTCTGGCGGAGCCCATCACCCAGCAGGATTGACTCCAACTTATTGCTGCCTATGTGTACCAAGCTCCTGCAACCGTTGTATAAGGATTGAATGGCCTGTAGCAATGGGCCAGACACCCCATACTCCAGAAGTACTTCCCACAGGGCACTCCGAGGGACACGGTCGAATGCCTTCTCCAAGTCCACAAAACACATGTAGACTGGTTGGGGAAACGCCAATGCACCCTCGAGTATCCTTGAGAGGATAAAGAGCTGGTCCAGTGTTCTGCGACCAGGACCGAGGAAAACCGCATTGTTCCTCCTGTATTTGAGGTTCGACTAACGGACGGACTTGCCTTTCCAGCACCCTGGCATAGACTTTCCCAGGGAGGCTGAGGAGTTTGATCCTCCTCTAGTTGGAACACACCCTCCGGTCCGCATTTATAAAGTAAGCCTTTGAAAACATTTCAGTTTGACGATTAGCATTTTCAAATATGTGTTTTTATGTGTGTCACCTTGAAGGTGGAGCATGGGTAGGCGAACAGGTGAACTTTACAGAAGTCGTCAGCCAGAGCGATCACCTTCCTATTGTGGGACCTGATCAGAGCATTGATGTCGGTGCCGTCTGAACCCTCTGGCCAAACACCTGAGATAGGCAGACAGAATTTCAGAATTAAGAAAGTTGTCCTGATTCAGGGAAGTATAAACATCTTCAGAATAAACACCCTAACACACACACACACACACAAATACACACACTCTCCCATTGTACTGACCAAACACATGATATCCCAGGACACAGGTGTAAGTCGCCCAGTCGATGTCTTTACACTCTGAACGATTTCTGATATATTTACAAGCGTTTGGAACGTCCCCTGAAAACAGACATCTGTCACTGTACATCAACAAAATACTGCAGTATTACAGTACTCTGTGATAACAGTACACAGTACTGTAGTGCCAGAGCCTATGATGAGAAGGTACTCACAGTAGAGGATCTCGTAGTCTCCAGAGTTGGACATGATGAAGTTGTTGTCAGGTGACCAGTCCAGGTGGGTGATGTAGCTCGAATGTCCCTGTTGAAACATTTAGTTAACTCATGAACACACCTGAGCACCACCACAAGTGTTTCCAAGTTTAACCCACAGAGGAGCTACATTCAATCTTGTAAAGTGAAATTTGTAGTTAAGGAGAGCAAACACAAGGGCCACTCTTGCTTGTATTGTTGTTGCTCCATGAGCCGCAAAGGAGAGCAAAGTTATGACACACAAAGAGTTAAAGTGAAACATAGTGTTAAAAACAAT
This sequence comes from Pundamilia nyererei, assembly GCF_000239375.1. Classification (NCBI taxonomy): domain Eukaryota; kingdom Metazoa; phylum Chordata; class Actinopteri; order Cichliformes; family Cichlidae; genus Pundamilia; species Pundamilia nyererei. The sequence goes on along the minus strand of NW_005188039.1, from coordinate 76,706 downwards.
GAAAAGTTTCACTGTTGTCTGTGCTTGTCATGCTACATTTTATTATCTTTGAAGTGTTTTTACTGCAGTTCTCCCGTTCAGTCGGTCTCTGCTCTTTTCCGGCCCACTTGCAACCAATCAACATTAGGCAGTCGCTTACGTCATCCGCTTTGTCGAACGAACGGTTAGGATCTTGGAGGACTCCTCTCCTCCTCTCTGTCCAACCGAGTGGGACATGGATGGACACGTTTGTGGGACCATAAATCCCGCTTCAGAGACCTCTCCTCTCAGGTTCGCCTCTTATCACGGTAACTTGCACATGTGAAATTACCATCTACCATTAAAGTTACGTTTGGAGGTGAGGTGAGGCTTTCAAACCTAAGAAATCTGAACCAACTGCCAAGCACATAGTACCATTAGGGTTGGGCGATTGGACTAACATATCGGCTATCGACGATATGCTGAGCCCATCGACGTTATTACATGGGCGATTTACAGTGTTGGGAGTACCGGAATACATGTACCGGCATTATGCATTTAAAATACAAAATAGGAGTAACTGTATCCCGTTACAGTTACTGTTTAAAAAGGTGGTATTCAGAATACAGTTACTTTGCAGAAATAAATGGATTACACAGCGGTCTTTTCCTGTTTCATATGTTAGGCTATGGTCTTTCTATTGGTAATTCCACACCGGTGGAAACCCAAACAAAACACACATTAAGAGGCTGTAATGTCTGTGTCTCAATCTTGCGGCCCATGGTGGCGCTGTCACTTGGTGTTCGCTCGCTCTGCGGTAGAGTATCACTTCCTGTTCCTGCTCAAACACAGTGGTGTTTCTGAGTAGCTTATTTGCTTAGCAATTTAATTAACAACTTTTAAATACATTCT
>NW_005188039.1:49292-64252 GCF_000239375.1 Pundamilia nyererei | reverse complement strand
GTTGGGTTTTTCTCTGTATCTATGAAGCGCCTTGAGGCGACTTATGTTGTGATTTGGCGCTATATAAATAAAATTGAATTGAATTGAAATTGAATGTCACCTCTACTTGCAGCCCGCATAATGACGTAAAGAGATATTTTTAAAAATTATTTAATATGAAGGCAATGGGCAGAGTGTTACAGGCATAGCCCTAAAGAATGTAGCCATATGGGCAGTGTAGTCCAGTTGTAAGTATTAAGACACTGCAAAAAGTGCAGCCTTACCTAATGTCCACCTACTGTTACTCATTTATATTAAGATTTAAACATCTAGTTGGTGTTGGTATAGAGAGTAACCTTCAGTAATAGTAATGAATCACACAGCAATAGTACATTCATGTAGCTGTAAAAAGATGATAATATATTAAGTAATCCAAAGTATTCAGAATACGTTACTCTCATTGAGTAACGTAACGGAATGCATTACAAAATACATTTTGGGGCATGTAATCTGTAGTGGAATACATTTTAAAAGTAACCTTCCCAGCACTGGCGATTTATTCGTTTGCCCATGAGTAAATTTGATAATAATAATGGAGCGAATAGAAGCAGTCAAAAGAAAGAAAAAAAAGATAATAGAGCTGTTTTAACAGCACCCTCTTTCATTTGAGAGCAAATGCCCCCTCCTCAGAGAGCGCCCAAAAGCTTGTTGATGGAGCTGCAGAAGCTGGTGATAGCCTAGCATACTCAGCCGGATGGTGGACACGGACATCCTCATGCAAGTTAGTCAGGTTTGAGTACTTTGCTCGCAATTTACATCTGCACAAGTGGCACACCGCTTTGGTTACATTCTTAGGTTTACCTCTTTCATCCCAAATTGGTGACTTTTTTTATTTATTTATTTTTAGCGCTGTTAGCGTTAACATGCTGTCATCACGACAATTAACCCATCTGGAGCGCAGACTCAGTCAAAATCTCTGAAATGTCTCGCATTTTGGGTAGTTTGTCCAAAGTTTGTTCATTCTGCACTCCAGATGGGTTGAGCAGGTGTAGAATAAGGAGGGGATGTTTTTCTCATTATCATTCATTATTTTAATATGGCATTATTAGTTCATCAGAAGTATATAACCAGCTTTGAAGTTTTTGACCTTACATTATTCTTTGCATTACAGTGATTGTTATAACTTTAGTTTGATCTTTTCTTACAGGTACCAGAATAATAACATGATTTTCCATTGCAGATGTAACCATGATCATTCCATACACATTGCAGTTTGTTGCTTATTCTAGAGTTGTGCTCAAGTTGATTAAAGGTTAAAAGCTACAGCCAGCGCGAGTTTGGCTGATCTATGGAGGGCAAAGGCTTTGAGCTTGGAAGGCCGCACGCGCTTACACAGCACTTATAAGATGTTATTCTTGGTGATTTTGTGCTTAGTCATGTTCTAATATGTTTTAAGTAGAAGTAGCTGATCCAGCAATATTCATTTAATATTATATACTTGATTTAGAGCAATACACACTGATGGTCTGAGTAAATGAAAGAGTCCTTGCAGCTGCCATGTTGTGTCTTAGCAGGGTACAGACGGTTCCAGGAGATGGGGGCAGTCAGCGTCTGCCCTCGGGAAGGAGACAATGTTATTCTTTGTGTTAAATAAAATTGTCAACATTGATTGTCTTACACCTGTCACTACGCATGAAGGGGCGTTCTAATACCCTGATTTCATAAAACTATGGTGATGTGTTTTTTGAGATGAGATCTGAGACTGTCGGCATACAGTGTCCATCTCCCACGTGCGTGATCATTAAATCATCGTTTGACTCAACCCGACCGGACCAGTGTTGTTATTGTGGGTTTTTCCTCTGGTGTCCATCCCCAATATTTTGAACCTTAACACAGGTTAAAAATGTTAAAATTTCTGTGTTGTAAACACGCAAATCAGTCCGTGCATGATTACAGTCGCCTATCGTTGATATTGAACTGATGATTGTCGTTTGTAAAAAATTTTTATATTGCCCAACCCTAAGTACCACACCCATGGCTCTGGTACATTGCACAAAGTGGATGGAATACAGAAGGACGACAGCCTTCTTCGACTTTTCCTCAAATGAAGTTGAAGCTTGGACATAGCCGTGTGTTCTAGCAGAACAATGATCACAAACACACATCAGAAGTGATTTTGGACAAAGCAGGCGAACATTAAGCTTCTGGAATGGCCTTCCTAAAGTCTGCCCTCAGCACTAGAATATTTGTAAACTATGCTTACAAGCTGGGTCTGTGCTAAGAAACCAACCAAAACAAACGTTACCAATTCTGCCAAGACGAGCAGCCTAATATCAGTGAGAAAAACGCCCGAAGCTTGTTAACTGATACCAAAACGTTTCGTTACTTATCCAAGTAATTCACCTGCATGATGAACCAATATTTCTCCCACTGAAAACACAATGTCCAGATGAACAGATTTAACTTTTTGGGGCAAACTGAACAAACTAACGGATGCAACAGGGGCAGACAGGTGTTCACTAAGCTGCAATTGTTTTTTTGACTCACCGTGCACTTTCCGTATCGGCTGTATTTGCGTCCTTGTTCAGAGACGTTGTAAAGGTAAATAAAGTTATCGTGAGATCCGACAGCCAGCATGCTTCCATCTGCAGAGAGAGATAGAGAGGTGCAAGCTGAGATTTGTAGTTCTCTCATAACACCGTTATGATCTTCAGTTTAATGAGTGTCCATGTTCAGGGGCTGCGTCCTGTGGCTGACACCGCATACAAGGTGGAGCTCTGTACAGCATCACAAACATCTGCTCTTGTCACCTAGCAACCACATCGATGACAGCCTACATTCTCAGAAATCTCTTAAATTTATTTACTACTGGAAGCCGTTACACAGTAACATGATATCACACCAAGAGGGCTGCCCATTGTTAGCGAACAGATAAAGATGCTCCGAGGTCAGCCGAAAGCTGGCGACCTCCAGACATCTGTTAGGCACACAGCGTGTTCCAGCCACAGCCCGTGAACAACGTAGCTCCACCCACCAATGGAGAAGCGCATCACTGACAGCTGCTCGTTCCCATCGGTGTGAATCCCCACCAGGTCGTTGGTTTCAGCATCCAGAACGTACCACCTGACAGGGACCAGAGGTCAGAGGTCAGACATACAAGGAAAGCATCTTTGAGTTCAGGTAGAAAAAAAACAAAACTCTGTACTGACTTTCCTGATCGCGTTCCTATGGCGACCACAGCGCCACTTGGATGGAAGTCTGCACAGTGTCCGTGTTCCTGAGGAGGAGAAACATGCGATCACCAATGACCAATCGATAAATAATCAATAAATTGCCTCCCCGTCACCACGCACCTTTTCATCCAGCGTGCGACTCCACAGCAGACTGTGATCGCTCGAGTTCCAGAGGCAGACGAGCCGGTCCTGAGCGCATGTCAGAAACAGGTCTTTGGACGGGTGAGCCGCCAAACCCCACAGCTCGTCTGTGTGGCCCTGAACACATCACAACACAGAGGTACTGAAGTTTTCTGGTCAGTGACGCCATGCGATCATGTGACCTCCTGGTCTGTCGTCACTTCCCGGAGGCGTTTTACTCACCTGGACCTCAACCACGAAGCCATCGTTGAAAGTTCCTCTCAGGATGAAGTTACGCGACGTCCCGACCAGAAACTCGTCCCCCTTCCCCTCAGACACCGCTCTGATGGTTCCATATTGATCTGGGACCTGTGGGGATCAAACGCGTAGCCTCAGTCACATGGTTGACACTTTAGATTTGTGGAGATTGACGGCCGAGATGATGTCATCACAGCTGAGTTTCACTGAGGTGTGCATGTGTGCTGCGAGACCTCGATCTCACGGTGACGTTGCAGTTCGTGGTCCCACAGGATGATTTTTTGGTCCTTTTTTCCTCCAGTCAGCAGCATGCCGCTCCTCATCCCACACATACAGAAAACACTTCCCTCGTGACCATCGACATGATGAAGTATCCGAAAGGCTGCGTAGACAGACACACACACACACACACACACACACACACACACACACACACACACACACACACAGGTGAGTTATCAAACAAAAAAATAAGCTTTGATTAAAGGATTTTTTTTTTTTTAACTCTGAAAGTTGAAACAGGACGTGGCTGTTCCTAAATCTGAGAAACGCATCGTTCGTCTGTGACACGTCCTCTGGGGGTCACGTGACTAAGTGTTCAACGCACAAAAGTGACCTCTGAATGAACAGAAAAGTTATGTTTCAGCCGTGACCACGTCACGCACCTCAAATGTTTTCCCACATTTATTAATCTGAAACTGATCATGTGCGATGTCACGTCCAATCATGTTTAAGGCGTCCCGACACAGATTTCTGCTCAGGGACTTTTCTGGACTTCCCCATGTCCTCACTGCTCCCATGGAAGTGCAAGCGGTACATGTTGGTTCTTCATGTTTACACAGGAAGTCAGAAAGTATGTTGCTGCTGATGTTCCTACAGGAAGCACCAACGTGTAACGTTCATGTAGATGAAAACAAACTGCTTTAAATAGGTTTAGTTCCTGCACTCTTTTTACAGAGCAGCTCACAAAACAACCAGCGGGAGGCAGCAGATCATAATGAAAACACTTCCTGTTCCTGCAGATTTCCTCCAAAAACCAAGTTTCCTGTTGCTTGTATGCACCAACGTGCTGCCGAGGGGTAAAAATCCATCTCCACTTTCACTGTCTTTTGTCCCCTTCTCAGAAAAAAAGCGCTCAGAGTAGAATTTCAGTAGAAAATCGTTTAATCCCTGGCATCATGTCTCTAAAAACCAGTTTAACAACATGACAAAAACCATTACTGAAACTGGGCCAACACACACAACCTGTTGTTGTTCTGTGGTTTTTCTGTAGTCTGTTGCTTACAGGACTCTGGAGCTGCTGGTTCTGGTCGGTTTAAATCAAACTCTTCACTCTGACATTTTCTGTGACCTTAAAATCAGCGAGACTGTCATTTGCTTTAGCATCGAACTCTGAAGCTGTAAAACCTGTCGGGATCCGTCTCGTGCAGGGAAACGCTTCAGGGCGGATACCAATGCAAACTCATTAAACAGACCGAGCTTATTTCATTAACAAGGCGAATGCCGTTTTACTCAGGATGAAAATATGCACGTCGTTTCCCTCACAGCGTCTCGGCTTGTTTGTTTCTCTGCTCTGCGGCTGCCCCGTGGCACACACCTGCACGATCTTTATGCAAAACACTGTGAACAACCCGATACCTCGAGGCCCCTTCCCGGCCGGGTTCTCCGTGGCGCTCCTGGTCCAGACCAGCAGCCTACCCCCAGAATCTCCAGTGACGATGTCTCCGGTACTCAGAAACGCCAGGCACTGGATGAACTTTGGCTTTTCGTATTTCTAGAAAACAGGAGAAAGCAGGAGAGGAGTGTTGGAGTGAGTTCAAAGAAGGACCCGGGCTTCCTCTAAAGACAAAAAGCTGAGAAAAATCTTTGATTTAAATCAAGTAAAAAGTGTGTAGGTGCAAGTTTAATAAGCTCGATGTTTCTGCTGTGTTTTCATGGATAGATGCTTTTGTGTTTTGTGGACTCAGCAGCTGTTTCAGGGGATCTGCTGCAGAAATACCACCTTCATATCATCTGTTTAATTCTGTGATAAAGGGTTTTCTTTCTGTCCTCAGCCGGGTGGAGCTTCCTGTTCTCCTGTAGATTTTTACTGATTTTTCCACTAAGAGCAAACAGAGGAAGCGTCCACCATGATCACTTTTTTGACTCCTTTCACTTCATCTGCTGCAGAATCTGTTTATCAGCTCACTGGAATTACGTCACCGAAAGTGAAACCAGCAGAGAAACAGGGGTCCGACTTTTCACACCCAGGGGTCCGTCTGTCTTTGCTCGGGATCCAAACATTTAATCACGTACTCACTTCCTGTCGTCACGTACAGCTCGTTCAGCTCAGCAGGCAGCATCACCAGCTCGTGGTTGTATGCCTCTGACTACACGCTGCTTACAGTTTCCCTCTATCACGCTCCAGATTCACCTTTAATCTCTGCAATGACAACTGTTGTATTTTATCCATCGAGTGAGGCGCGTGTGACATTTTGCCATCGCTGGAAAATAAAATCTTAAGTTATGGTCAAAGAAGTGAATTAGTGAGGTCACAGAGACTTCTGAATCCAAACTGGCACAACCACGCCGAACAACCATCACTGCTTAAACTGCTGTGTTTTCAGCCCCTGCTGGGCGTCACTACACAAACCCCGCCTCTAATCAGCTCGGAGCTCCTTCAGCCTCTCTGCGTCTACACCGCATCTTCTCTGCTGTGTAACCACAGAAAGCTGAGGGTTCTTACTGGAACAAAAAACGAAACACTTTTAGTGCAGCTTCAGTTTAAGATCAGAGACCAACAGGTATGAAACCACTGCTTGCTGTCCATTCAGATCACCTGTACCCACCGTTTATTGTTTATTGGGGCGATCGTGGCTCAAGATCGTCTTGTAATCAGAAGGTTGCCGGTTCGAGCCCCGGCCCCGTTGTGTCCTTGGGCAAGACACTTCACCCGTTGCCTACTGGTGGTGGTCAGAGGGCCCGGTGGCGCCAGTGTCCGGCAGCCTCGCCTCTGTCAGTGCGCCCCAGGGTGGCTGTGGCTACAATGTAGCTGCCATCACCAGTGTGTGAATGTGTGTGTGACTGGATGTGTAAAGCGCTTTGGGGTCCTTAGGACCAAGTAAAGCAAATACAGGCCATTACCATATTGTGTTGGTAATAATAATAATAGTAATAATAACTTTATTTATAAAGAGCTTTCAAAGTTCTGTACAGCTATTTGAAAATAAAAAGGTAGATAAATCGACACATAGTAATTAAAGTTAAAAAGATAAGAATTTAAAAAAACGAAATGGGACAGAATTAAGACATGTAGGAAAGGGTGAACAAGTGGGTCTTCAGAGCATGCCTGCCTAATATCTTGAGGGAGGTTGTTCCACAAAAACGGGGCACAAAAAGAAAACGCACGCTCTCCAATTGTTTTTTCCTGGCCCTAGGAACCTTTAGAAGGCCAGAGTCCTGAGATCGGGGATGGAACATAAAGACGTAAAAGGTCGGAGAGGTATGAAGGTGCCACACTATTTAAAGCCTTGTAGGTGAGCAGCAGGACCTTAAAATCTGCTCGTAGTTAATGAAGAGATCTCAGTACAGGGGTACAGTTTTCATTAAAATGCGAGCAGCTGCATTTTGCACCATCTGTAAACCTCTAAAACTTTTCTTTGGTAGCCCAGAAAGGAGAGCGTTACAATAATTGGCGATGTTCCTCAAATTATCTTTGTTATCTCTTTTACATGAGACTCGAAGGAGAGCACCATGTCGAACCACACGCCCAAGTTTTTAAATCTTGTCCCTGCAATTTATGACATAGTCGTCAATTTTCAAGATGAAATTTTAGGACACTTATTGACATTTTTGTGGTCCAGTGACCATCAACTCTGTCTTATCAGTATTTAGAAGCAGGAAGTTATCTGATAACCCGAACTTAATTGCAGATAGACAAGATTCTAATTCAGACACCTCAGCACAATGCAAATATTTTTCTTGTAAAACAAAGTGGGGCCTAGTGGTTTGGGAACCACTGGGTTAAAGGAACATAAAGCTGCAGGTAACAATGCGTAACAATGAAAGGTTACATTAAAAGAACACCAAGAGGCAGCAGACACAGAGAATACAGCAATGGTCCAAGTACGGAGCCCTGAGGCACCCCATGGCTCACTGCACAGGTCTCAGAGAGAACTAACAGTCTGACATCTCCCAGACAGGTAGGTTCTCAGCCATGATAAAACATTTCCTGTGACTCCAATAAAATTTTCCAGCCTATCCAATAAAATACATTGATCCACAGTGTCAAACACAGCACTTAGATAAACATTGCAGAACCAAGAGACGGCGTGTCATGACACCCAGCGTCATCGGTGTGGCTGATAGCGCAGGCATCAGGCAAACATCTTTATTTTCATTGTTCTAAAAGCCTTCGTACACGAAACTGGACATGTTCTAGTATTTGCACGTACACCAAGCGCAAGTTTGTATTTTGGTTTTATTTCAAATAGTCTAAACTTTATTTGGACAGCAGCTGCTAGTACTGACCAAGGCATTTAAATCTGACATACTGTTACAGACCCCCATCTCAGGGTCAGTCTGTCCCATTTAAACCATATGGTGTTAAATACCGACCTCCCCCGGTGCAATCTTCTTCCCCACCATCAAAGCTCAGCACAGCTTGTTTGGCAACAAATTTGATGGGTCTTTTTTTTGTCAATCACAGGTGCCGATCGTGAATCTATGAGTGCTTAATCAGTGATGAGCACTGTTACAGTTAAACTGCAGAAACTCACCCCAAAGATTCCCTGTTTACGAGCAAGCGCGTTCCCATTCCAGCTCCAGAAAAAGATGTGGGACTTCCCGCAGGTGACGATGGTGTTTTGGTCCGTTGGGTGGAACTCCACAACCAGGACCACATCATTGGTGGTCTGCAAAAACACAGCATTTGAGCACAGGTGGAACACGTTGGAACCGGTAAAAACCAGTGCAGTAACAAAAACGTGGGCTCACCTTGATCTCTGCTATCTTTGACTCCTTTTTCCAATCCCAGACTGTTAACATGTGGTCGTTACTGTCATCAATCACACTCAGGTGCCGACCAGAATCCTGAGAGACACAGCAAGGTTGATGATGCATAGAGCTGCAGGTATGTGAGAACTACAGCTCCCGTGGTGCACCTGGCTGATACTTACAACTTTGGAGAAAGCCAGGGAGCCGACGCCTCGTTCAAACGTTAGCTCACCTATGACGTGGAGCTTGGCCAGACTGACGCTGTCCCAGACATGAACTTGAGCCTGAGAGGGACAGCACCCTTGTCTTAATTGTTTTTATTCATTTATTTAAAAAGTTCTAGCCATCAGCAGCTCTCCTGTTAGCCTCGGTTTTCGACTCGTATTTATATTTTCCTTTTGTCTGAAAGTTGACCTTAAAAACGTGGTATGTGTTCTCACCCGTCCATCTTTGTCGACTCCTGCGAGCTGTCCCGTGGCAATCCGGATTTTATCGGGATGGATGGCCAGGCTGACAGAAACAAAAAGAGCAGCTCACTTATCTGTCGCCTCAAACAGCCAATAGGAGAGCAGCAAGTACTACGGAGCTCTTTCTCACCATTTGACGCACTCGCTGTGTCCGAGGTAATGTCTCTGAGTCCGCTCCTCGTAGTTAAACAGAACCACGACCGACGCAATGAAGTAAACAATCTCTCCGGTTGGAAGGAGGTAGATGTTTGCTCTGCAGTCTCTTCCCCGGTAACCGTACCTGCACGAAGTCAAGGAAACACCTGGACAACAGCTGGAGATGTAGTGACATTCACAACAGAGCAGGTGAGGGATGCATGAAGATCTCTGAAGGCCGTGACCTGCTGATGCTTAGACTTTGGTTTTACTGATATACACAGATAACGCTGACCTGCCACACCCGTGGTCTCTCCTGAACTTCCAATACTCTGAATTTTGGCCTGGAATTCTGCATTTAAACACTGAGCTTTTACACATCAGTGTCAGAAAAGTGTTTCACTGCATAACACCTGTTTCATCAAAGCGGCCAATATTTATCACTGCTAAGTGTAAGAGCGCTCCCGTGTCCCAGGTGAAGGATACACCCACGCCAGCTTCAGTCTTTCTGGAGGAAGTTCGGTCCGAATGTCATTGTAGTTCTCCACGTCTGAAGGGATGAACATGGTGATCGGTCGACCACGCATGAACATCTTAATAGCATTCCCCTCTGAAACATTAGACAGACATTCCTCAGACTAGCACAGCAGTCCAACCCCAAAGCATAAATCCCAAACTGCAAAGCTAATCCTGTCAGAGTCTAATGGGTCTAGTTTTTATTGATTTGGCAAATAAATATCGGCATTGAAGCAGATTTGGTTACAGATGTTCTGTCTTTCAGGTGTGACAGTTGTTAGCAGAGGTGAAACAGGCCAAGATCTGAAAGGTGCTGCTGATTTAAGAAGAAAAAAAAAAAGCAAGACAGATGAAGAAACTGAGGCTTTAAAGCTGTGCAGGTGAGGCAGCTCGGGCACGCGTTTGTGTGTGCGCACGGTGGGTGATTTGTCTGACTGGGAGTGTGAATAAATTTCTTTTATTACTTTTTCACCTTATATGGGGGTAAATGATGTCAGGGAGTCAAACACAGGTATGACATCACCTGAACAGCCTGAAGGAGTAAGAGCAGGTGTGCGAGCGAGACTGGCAGCATCAAGCAGAGTGTGAGAGAGCAAGAGAGAGAGCTGTGATTGGTGCAGAAACAGGGAGCGCTCATACAGCAGCCGCTAGCACATTAGACCGTTAGCTTGCTCCGACAGATCGTTACGACTTACCAGCTTGGCTGTTTTTCTCTCGAGTTGAGATTTTGGCTGGTTTGAGACAAAGACACGATCACTGAGAAAAACCAACAACAGACAACACAAACAGCAGCAGCACAGCCTCGAAGACAAGAACGCTTTGAAACGTCTCCGAGGCTTTCTGTCCATTTCTACACACGATGATGATGATGAAGATGTGTGTGGTGTTTACCTTGGCTCATGACAGGATCTCTGTGCCTGAAAGAAAACAAAGTCTCACCATCAGTTTGTCAATATAAACACACGAAGGCCTGACAGTCCACAAAACAACGTCTGTACCGCGCGCACGCTTTGTGTGTACTGCACATGGGCTATGCGTCTGTACCTCTCTGTGTTCTTCACCACCTTGGCCAGCAGTTTGGAGGTGGACGCAGCTTTCACCAGTTTGTTCCTGTTTTCATCTGAAGTGTCCCAGGTGCTGCTCTGAGAGCGCTCCATCCCTGAGGACCGCTTCACGCTGGGGCCCCTGAACACACACGCACACAGTGAGTATTGCAGTACTAATCGGGGTTCAGCTTGTAAGCAGGAGGAGGAGGAAGAATCTCTGAGTCGTTTGTAGATCTGAAGTTTTATTTTCCTGGATTTTAAATTTAACTTTTGAAGTTTCTCATCTGATTTTTTAGTTTTTTCAATGAATTTCTATGAGACGGCGATCCAGACCAATCAGTCGTCAGAGACCAAACACCTTCTCCTCCAAGGAGCCAGAGGGACAAAGTCAAACATACAACTCGCAGAGAGGTTAGAGCTGGGATACATCAGAAACTCAAGACCCAGGCTGCATGAGGCCTGCAGGAGGAGGAGGAGTTAAAAAGAGGAGGTCCTGGGATAAAGCTGGGATGAGATCACATTAGTAATCATATTAAAACAAGCAGCAGAGACTAAAGAGGAGCCAGGCAGAGTCAAAGGTCACTGCTCCGAAAGACACACAGTCCTTACCACGTCAGAAATCAAAGGTCAGTACTAAGAAGCAGGCTTTGTGGTTATGAATAAAGCTTTGTGAACGCTTTGAGATTAGAAAGCAACAGATACAAAATGAACGCCTACTGACCAATCAGAACTCTGGAAACTAGCATCACCTGAAAGATCCCACAGAGCACCGAGGGTCTCTGGGTTTAAGTTCCTCATCTGCACTCAGACAGAAAACTTTTCTACCATTTAAACACAAAAAGCAAACTTAAACTCATCGTGACTTTTTTCTACCTGCTTATTAGTATGGATGTGTGATATGACCAAAATCTCATATCTCAATATAAGACATCTATCATCCCGACAACGATACTTATCACAAAATTTTTACATTTTCTGTGAATCTCAGGCAACTCGACTTGCGTGAAGTGTTTTCAGCTATGTGTCGTGTACCTGGAGTCGAGAGTTACATAAGTTGAAACGGCCACAATTTTCTTTGTGAGTATTTATTCCACGGCGTGTTCTAAGGTTTATTTTTTAGCACTTGACGGCTCTTTTTAGCTTCTTGTCCGTAAACACTCTGCATATTATTTCACGTAATTCAGTTTATTTTAAAAAATCTCAGCAGGATCTTCAGCTTTATTGTGAAAGGTTTACGTGGAAAATAAACAAGCGGACGGCAGAGCCACGCGATGGTTTTACCGTTGTTGTAACGACAAAGCATAAAAACAGTCGCTAATCTGTCCGTAGTGTGGTTATACAGTGGGGTAAAAAAGTATTTAGTCAGCCACCGATTGTGCAAGTTCCCCCACTTAAAATGATGACAGAGGTCAGTAATTTGCACCAGAGGTACACTTCAACTGTGAGAGACAGAATGTGAAAAAAAAATCCATGAATCCACATGGTAGGATTTGTAAAGAATTTATTCGTAAATTAGGGTGGAAAATAAGTATTTGGTCACCTCAAACAAGGAAAATCTCTGGCTCTCACAGACCTGTAACGTCTTCTGTAAGACGCTTTTCTGTCCCCCACTCGTTACCTGTATGAATGGCACCTGTTTGAACTCATCATCTGTATAAAAGACACCTGTCCACAGCCTCAAACAGTCAGACTCCAAACTCCGGCATGGCCAAGACCAAAGAGCTTTCGAAGGACACCAGGAAAAGTATTGTAGACCTGCACCAGACTGGGAAGAGTGAATCTACAATAGGCAAGCAGCTTGGTGTGAAAAAATCAACTGTGGGAGCAATCATCAGAAAATGGAAGACATACAAGACCACTGATAATCTCCCTCGATCTGGGGCTCCACGCAAGATCTCATCCCGTGGGGTCAAAATGATCATGAGAACAGTGAGCAAAGATCCCAGAACCACACGGGGGGACCTGGTGAATGACCTGCAGAGAGCTGGGACCAAAGTAACAAAGGTCACCATCAGTAACACACTACAACGGCAGGGAATCAAATCCCGCAGTGCCAGACGTGTTCCGCTGCTGAAGCCAGTGCATGTCCAGGCCCGTCTGAAGTTTGCCAGAGAGCACATGGATGATACAGCAGAGGATTGGGAGAATGTCATGTGGTCAGATGAAACCAAAGTAGAACTTTTTGGTATAAACTCAACTCGTCGTGTTTGGAGGAAGAAGAATACTGAGTTGCATCACAAGAACACCATACCTACTGTGAAGCATGGGGGTGGAAACATCATGCTATGGGGCTGTTTTTCTGCCAAGGGGACAGGACGACTGATCCGTGTTAAGGACAGAATGAATGGGGCCATGTATCGTGAGATTTTGAGCCAAAACCTCCTTCCATCAGTGAGAACTTTGAAGATGAAACGAGGCTGGGTCTTCCAACATGACAATGATCCAAAACACACCGCCCGGGCAACAAAGGAGTGGCTCCGTAAGAAGCATTTGAAAGTCCTGGAGTGGCCTAGCCAGTCTCCAGACCTCAACCCCATAGAAAATCTGTGGCGGGGGTTTAAAGTCCGTGTTGCTCGGCGACAGCCCCAAAACATCACTGCTCTCGAGAAGATCTGCATGGAGGAATGGGCCAAAATACCAGCTACTGTGTGTGCAAACCTGGTAAAGACCTATAGTAAACGTTTGACCTCTGTTATTGCCAACAAAGGTTATGTTACAAAGTATTGAGTTGTATTTTTGTTATTGACCAAATACTTATTTTCCACCCTGATTTACGAATAAATTCTTTACAAATCCTACCATGTGGATTCATGGATTTTTTTTTCACATTCTGTCTCTCACAGTTGAAGTGTACCTCTGGTGCAAATTACTGACCTCTGTCATCAGTTTAGGTGGGGGAACTTGCACAATCGGTGGCTGACTAAATACTTTTTTGCCCCACTGTATTAAATATAAGAGAACGAGAGAACTTAGAGAAATTCTACAGTGAAAAACAAAACCATGAAAAAATAAACTGTAAACAGTTTATTTTGCGACACCTCGAAACAAACGATAGCGTAATATGAAATGATAGACGTTTTCATCGAACAGCCCTACTTATTAGCATAAACGTCAAATCAGCTGATCAGCAACACCTGTCCATGCTGGTCAGGTGATTCGAGTTTAGGTGGAGCAGAGCAGGACGGTGTGTCCCGGGAGGCAGGGTTAGTAGCTACGTATAGAGTGACATCGGAACAGTGACGTCACAAGCAGGCAGTGAAGCCAAACCGACAAATCACAAAATGAAACCTTTTAGGAGGGGCGTGGCCTTTACTGCTCTCAGAGGAAACAGGTGGTCTCTGTTGCATCTGGGCAGCGGGAGTGGTTGGGGGTGGGTGGGGGGAAAAGGGGACAGGGGATGGGTTTGTATGGTGAGCGATCTCCTCGTGTTCCTGGATCTCCGCCATCTGAGAACGCTGACCATCCTTCTTGTCTGCACCACTGTGGAAAAACCAGTAGCATGAGAAACAGCCTGCTGAGGTTCTGCTGGTTCCACTACGGTTCTGTTGTAGTTCTACTGATGACAGATCAAACAGGCATTCTATTGAGGTTCTATTGGTTGTCTGCAGCTGCTCACTGACTCGATCTATCAGCAAGTCTTCAGGTACCTTCAGGTGAACGGGCGCTCTGGAGCAAGCATACAGGTCACGTCATAAACTGTGGTGTGACTAGAGATGGGTACCAATAAGGGTTAGGGTTAGGCCATAATGGCACCGGATCTGATATAAATGGTAGTAACCAGACCGAAAAGCAGCGCACATTTCGGTGCTTTTTTTTCCCCTGAGATGTCACACACTTTAGATTCTAGCCAATCATTTTACCTTTCCGAGGATAGTAGGCGGGCCCAGGTGTGCATTCTTTTAGAGCAGAGCTACAGATTAAAAACGCCCAAGGCGAAGCGGTCAAAGTCTGGCTGTACTTCACAGCAAAAGATGCAAACTCAGCAGCCTGCAACAAGTGCTTTAAGCTGATACTGTCAAAGGAGGTAACACCTCAAATCCGATGAAACACCTGGTGACGCATAGCGTTTTTTAAAAGCACCGTATTTGATAGCTTGCTGCGAGACCTCATATCGAGCACATCTACTGTGGATGGGTTGCCTGTTATCGACCTGGAGTTAGCAACATCCCCCAAAAACCCGAAGAGGAGAGTCCTGGCCCCTAGCCCTGCCAGTGTAGCAGAAATGATGACGG
>NW_005188039.1:47394-48800 GCF_000239375.1 Pundamilia nyererei | reverse complement strand
CGTTTAAGCACCATTAAAGCACCGACACTGTTTCAAAAGTACCAGTTTGGCACCGGTATCGGATAAAACCTAAACGACACCCATCCCTAGGTGTGACCTGACATAAATCTGTGTTCCTGGCATCCGCTTGCACGTGTTGCGGCGTTTTTACCTCTTCGCGGCAGACGACACAGTCTCCTTCCTGGTGACGGAGGTGGAGTCTCTCTTACGTGCGGATGTGCCTCCGTTGGCAATGCAGGACATGGAGTAGGCTTCACGCAGTGCAGCTCCACCTGCAGGGGGCAGGACACGACACAAGACTGCAGATTAAAAAGTCTTACGGGCTAATTTCACACCTCCACACATAAAGTTTTAACAAACACACTCACCCTTCCCACCGTGCTGCTTCTTGCTCGCAGAGGCCGCCGAGTCCTCAGAGGCAGCAAGGCGACGAAGGACGTCGGCGAGCGCCGCTTTCATCACTGTCAGCTCGTCCTCCTGCTGCTGGACACGAAGCTCAAGAGAAGACAGACGGTCGTTGACGTCCGATACACTGGCGCCGGACATACTGTCATCTACAGGGACACGGAAGCACGAAGTGAACACAAAGCAAACAGGAAGGTTTGGTTTGGTTTAAATGGCGACTGGGGCAGGAGAGCTGCTCGCAGGCGGCCGCTGTAAAAACCCACGAGCGAAGCTTCAGCGGGAGAAAAGTCAGATTTGTGAATTCAGGTTGACCATCTCACCATGATTGCTGTTCCAGCTAGGGCTGCTCAATTAATCGAATTTTAATCACGATTATGATCTGGGCTTTCAACGATCATTAAAAATGACTGAGCCGATTATTAGCCCCTCCCTAGTGCTTTACTCTCGTGCTGCTCTGTGTGGCAAATCGAGCGCACCTCTCTGCATTTCGAACACGTGTCACAACAATTAAGAGCAGCGGTCTCCAACCTTTTTTGCGCCACGGACCGGTTTATGCCCGACAACATTTTCACGGACCGGCCTTTAAGGTGTCGCGGATAAATGCAACAAAATAAAACTAGTACCGGTATCGAAAAAAAAGAAGATTTATTCATAACACACGTGAAAAGACCCAGAAAAAACGAGTAAACGATAAAAACGATAACAAAATAACGCTGAAAACCAATAAAAACACTGAAAACTATACATTTCACACCTGAGCCTCAACTCTCGCGGCCCGGTACCAAACGACTCACGGACCGGTAGGGGTGGGGGAAAAAATCAATACTGTGTAGTATCGTGATATTTTGTTTGCTAATAATGTATCGATACAGGGACAGCAGAAATCGATATGTTGTTACAAAAAAGTGGACTGGAACTCTGACTTCAGAGCATGTTGATCCTTTTTCTGAGCAAGAATCCTGACATTCCTTCACTGTCCAAATGTGTTTAACTTTTTTTTT
>NW_005188039.1:38812-46800 GCF_000239375.1 Pundamilia nyererei | reverse complement strand
TGGATCAAGTAGACACAGTGTGTAAACTTTGCTACAGTGTCGTAGCTGCACCACAGAGCAACACTGCAAAGTTCACTAAACATAGATGTTTACATTTATTTTTATATTGCAAACATTTGCACTGTTATCAGTATTTGCACTATCTTTAAAGTCATTATTCAACACATTGTTATTGTTAAATAAATATCGTCAAATAATCGAGATCTCAATTTCAGTGAAAATAATCATGATTATCATTTTTGCCATAATTGAGCGGCCCTAGTTCCAGCCTCATCTACTTAGCCACCAATGCAAAAGCAGCACGTTGAATGACACGCCAAGCAACAACACATTGACCCATTGTGGGAAAAATGGAGGTCGAACATGTTTGGGATTCCAATGAAGCAGAAAATCTACGTCTGTGAGGACCATTTCAGTTAGGGTTGGGATTCAGCCAATCAACACTGACGCTTCTGCTCTAGGACCCCCCCCCCCAAAGCTCCATGACCTCAGACTCGTGTATATACAATCAAGATCCAAGATTCTTTATTTGTCACGTGCATGGTTATACAGGTATAACACGCAGTGAAATGTGACCTGATACGCTCCTCAACTGTGCAAAGAAAAAAAGAGACTACTAATCGAAACCAAACGCGCACTCTCTGCGCTTGCTCCAGGAGGCTGACCGTCCTGCACTCGACCTGGAGGAGGGCAGTCGAACTCAGCTGATCTGTTTATTTGAAGATGGACGAAGAGCCTCGTGATCATAACCTGAAGCGTACAGGTATTTCCCCAAAAGTTGATTCTGTTCATCTGGACGTTCTCAGTGGGAGAAACGTTTCGTCATCATCAGGTGACTCCTTCAGTCTCAGCTGACTGCAAGCTTCCCCAACCTTATAAACAGGACATTTGCACAAAGACTGAAACCAGCACCACTGAAGGAAGAGCATATTGCATACTAATGATCATAAACTGACCTACCAGCCCATTCATTCAGTGGTGCTGGTTTCAGTCATTGTTCAGATGAACTGAGAACATCCAGCTGAACAGAATCAACTTTTGGGGAAATACCTGTACGCTTCAGGTTATGATCACGAGGCTCTTCGTCCATCTTCAAATAAACAGATCAGCTCCAGGTTGAGTGCAGGATGGTCAACCTCCTGGAGCGAGCACAGAGAGTTTGGTTTGGACATGAGCTCAAAGAAAAAGCTTCTGAAACAAATGTATTTCGTCTCTAATGTTAGAGAAGAAATATGGAGCAGCGCAGAGGTCAGTGCGCGATCGTCCTCTGAGATGATCGAACAAAAGTGTAATAATGAACTTTACCACCTCAATGCAGCAGGTAGAAACTGATGTTCACCAGGAAACTACAGCACAGTGCGACCTTCAAAGATCCCATGACAGAAAACACCAGACACGGAGAGCAAAGCTCTCCCTTCGCACCAGCACCACGACACACACTTCAAAATGAACTTAAACCAGACGCATCGTTTCTTCGCGCTTCCTTCAAACCTGAACTTGAACACTCAGCCAGTCTGAGCGTGCTCAAAGTGTGGGGCTCGGCGGTGGTTTGGTGCTCCATTCGCCCCTAGCAGAGGTGCGCCTCATAGCACTTCTGCAGAAAGCAGCTTTGAGCTCTGAGCCAAGTTCTCTGTTATTCTTTCACAATCACACTAAATAATCGCGCTCAGGATTTCAGAGCCATGTTCAACAAAACGCAGACGCCTTCGTGTTTGCACTGAAGCACACATCCTCCTGACCTTCCTTCAGCTTCCTGAGGCAGGAAAACGCCAAGGCAGGAAGATGGCCTATGACTGGACTGAGAGAGAAACACAGACCCAGCAGGACCTGCTCCCAGCACCCACGGAGCCCAGGAGGAGCGAGTAAGACCAATAATGGCGCCCAAACCTGCAGTGCATGTGGACGGGACCCCCGTGTTCACACATGATTACATGAACAAATATTCTTATTCAACTCCACTGTTTTTAATGTTAATAAAGAAACACTAAACTTTATTTCCTGAGTAAATCTGAACAGCTGAGCTTAAATGTATGTAACTCTAACACGCATGTGCACGCGCGCACACACACACCGAGGTGTGAGGAGTGAATCAATAAGTCATTTCCTGAGTCTTTGTTCCGCAGATCAGAGTCCACGCGTGTGTGTACACACACACACACACACACACACACACACACACACACACACACAGTGCGGTGTCTAAATTGTGGTTTGCGGCCCTGCGGTTGAAACAAAGCCGAATGTACATTTCTGAGCCGGTCTTGGCTCTCACCCCCCCTCAGGAGGTCTCCTGCAGGAGGTCCGGTTCTGCAGAGCCTCCTTCAGAGGAGGCCGTTGGTTTTGTGGCCCTGCAGATGCCGGAGGGGCGGTGCATACTCTCTGATAAATACACCAGTGACACGTGTAAAGCCGCCACAGGCGCGTGCGGCTCCCGCCACCCCGCGGCAGCGCGGACAGGAGAGAGGGCGCCGCTCGGGGCTCGCGCGGCGGCCGGACTCACCCAAACTGCCGGCGAAGCCGTCCATTTTCCGGGAGAAAAAGCGGGAGTGGGGCCGGAGGCCTGCGGGAGGCTCCGCGCACACTGCGGGCCTCCGTCCGGGTTTTCACCGCCGAGACGAGCCGAGCCGCGTCTGTCCCCGCCGAGCCGCCTGCCGGATCTGCCGGTCCACAGGCCGAAGATCCCCCGCTATGCTGCGGGCCGAAGGAGCAGAAGTGGCCGAGAGAGGAGCGAGATGAGCCGCGGAGCTGCAGACGGACGGACCGACGAGCATGCGCGTTTCCGACTCCGCCTGCTCTGGCAGCGCGCGCTTCGCCTGGAAGAGCGGGGGGTGGAGGGGAGCAGGAGCCTGAGGAGGCTCGGGTTTCAGAGCCACTGCTTCCTGTTCAGGTGCTGCAGCGCCGTCCAGCGGGCTCACCGCGCCATCACATGCCCGCGCAGGAGTCCGTGCCAGAGTGCTCTTGAGCACCTGTGAGTGACACACACGACCCAAGTACAAGGGCTCTGACGTCACACAGGAGGTAATCAATAAAACGTCTCTGGAGCGCCTTACATAGTTTCAGACAATGAGTGAGCCTCCCAGGTAAGGGGGCGGAGTAAAGACTCCGCTTCCTCCAACAGCAGCGATGATGATCTCCAGCATTCATCTCGGAGATGTCGCGGGTCAGAACCACGTGACTGACTCACATCCTGTTTATGTGAAACACATTAAAGAAATCAGCTGTGATCAGGTGGCTGCAGAGGCTCCGTGTTCATGCAGAGGAGCCCGTGTCAGCGCTGACCGTGACGTTTATCTTTAAAACATATTTCAAGTTGTTCAATTCCAATGAACAGCTTGAAATGGTAAAATGCTGAGTGGTGAACTGACAGAGGTTAAAAAAGGTAAGGTTATCCAAAACTGGAAAATAATGTACTTTTCTGGATTACTTCCCCCTCTGTCTGCATTAAAGCAGTGTTGGAACACCATACCATACCCTTGTGAGCATCAGCTGGACGGTATTGTAGTGCAGAAAGTAGTGTGTTGCTACAGAAATAACAAGAAAAAGGTGATTAACGATGGAAGACAACAGACCATCATAAAAATGTAGGTCTGTCCGACAGAGAAATTGCAAAGAAAGTCAAGGTGTCAGTGAGCACGGTTTCCTTCGCACTCAGAAACAAACTGACAGGAAGAGGTCTATGGGCTCAAAATGTGGTCATAAATATTTTGTACTTGTAAAAAAGATTTGTATGTGTAAAAAAGATTTGTGTGGACTTAGCCAAACAAAAGTATGAATTTTGACCCGATTTTACTTCCTTTCATCTGATTGGTCAATGTCATGTCAATCACAAATGTAACAATCCAATCAGAGAACAGATGGGTTTGGCTGTCGGAGGGGCGCTTTTTTGAACTGCAGGTCCTTGAAGGGTGATACAGTTTGGAGGATCGCTATATAAATATCCGATAGCAGCTAGGTCCCCTAACTTTCAGCAGCTGTTGAAAGGAAAAAGTTGTGGTATATCAGTGGTTAGAAATACCATTATTACTTTAGGATTAGTTTAACACAACGTCAGGGCTGACCCAGGACCATTGCTGTGAGTCACAGTGCGCAGCATAAAGGTCCTTTCACATCGAACGCAGGATGTGCTGCTAATGCTAACTGCTAACTAAAAGCTAAGGATCCAGAATTTGTTACGCTGGCTGCTGGGCTCTGTGGGTTTTTGCAGCAGCTCTACCTGTACTAGATGCACCTGCTCCTTGTCTTTTCTATCTCTGACTTCATGTCCTCTACAAGAGTTTGGGTTTTTTTGCTGGTTCTTCTAATGTTCAATAAAAACATGTATGCTAATTCATAACGAAGAAACCTTTGTAATGAAGACTGTCATTTCCAAAACACTGCCCGCCCCCACCCCGCGGTCCGCAGCGCTGTTGAAAAGGCTGTGGAAGGCCCTGTATTAAACACGTAGACCTGTGACACAAAAATCACCAAACTCGGACGACCACAGACTGTTTTCCTTAGTGGTGATGAAGGAAAACGCTGGGTTGGCATGTAAAAGGGCATTTATTCCCTTCAAAGACCTGCAGTTCAAAAAAAGCGCCCCTCGACAGCCAAACCCATCTGTTCTCTGATTGGATTGTTACATTTGTGATTGACATGACATTGACCAATCAGATGAAAGGAAGAAAAATCGGGTCAAAATTCATACTTTTTTTTTTGGCTAAGTCCACACAAATCTTTTTTACGCACACACAAATTCTTTTTACACATACAAATCTTTTTTACAAGTACAAAATATTTATGACCACATTTTGAGCCCATAGAGTTCTAGCAGACCCAGAGACACAACTGAAACACAGGCCAAGTTTCGGAGCGTTAACAGCTTGATAGGCGGCTCACAGGACAACATGAAGAAGTTATTATGGAGGAATCAACATTTGAACTCTTTGGTTCTTCACACAGGATCTTTGTACGCCGTGGAGAAGATGAAAAGACGGTTCCACAGTGTGTGGCATCGACTGTCAAACATGGAGGAGGAAGTGTGATGGTCTCGGGCTGTTTGCTGATCCAGGGTCAGTGACTACCACGGCATTCTGCAGTGCCATGCAGTACCCTCTGGTATGCACCTAGTTGGTCAGGGGTTCATCCTACAGCATAATGACCTAAAACACAAGACCAGGCTGTGCCAAAACTACCTCAGGAAAAAAGAACAAGATGGTGAGCTTGTAAACATGGAGTGTCCAGCACAGTCTCCAGACTTAAACCCCATCAAGCTGGTTTGGGATGAACTGGTCATCCCAAACTGCTGTCATGATTTCCCCAGCTTAAAAACAGAATAGAATACAACAGGCCTTTGTCATCGTTCACGTACAATGCAATCCTAATTTTACATGTGAAATCTAAGCCTAACCCTTATGTTTGAGACAAAACGTACGGAAACACAAACTAAAGATCTAAACACACTCAGCCTGCTGATGGGCCTGATATTAGTTACCTATAGCATAAATCATCTGGATAAAAATGATTAAACACAGATTATAATAAGAGATGATTGATCAGTGTGTAAGATGCAGTGACGTCATCACTGTACACAGAGTGAAGATGGAGGCTACAGATTTGATCCTGATCTGTGACATCATCACTGCCTCCATCCTGATATATTGACGACTGAATGACTGTAAACAAAGCAGCAAACTAACATCAGTCTGGGATTTAGCTTTTCTACAAACATGAACACCTGCAGATTACTTCTCTCCTCTGAGCTTTGACAGATTTTACTTTATGAGTCAGAGTATCAGTCACTTGGTTCAGGTGCAGCAGGAGGGGAGGGTCAGAGAATCTGTTACCATGGCAACTGACTCAGTTGGCTTTAATGGTCTTTCTGGAACAGAAAACTAGTTTTCCTCATCTCGGGGTTAACAAACTCAGATTTTATTGGTTTTACTTTAAGGAACCAGTCAGTCACAGATATGTTGTAAATTCCTGTCTTACAGATTCATCCAATTTGTGACCTTTTACTCAATTAGCCGGGGTTTTTTTTTTTTTATCAAATCAATCAGTTTTGTCTTGTGGAAACTTGGCAATCAATAACTGATCAGGACAAAATAAACAAAACAAATTTTTATTCTGGCAAATACAAAAAGGTAAAAATTCACTTTATTAGACACTACTTCAGAATAAATGCCTTTAAACAGGAAACAAAAGTAGGAAGTTTCAACAATAAAAGTCCTGAAATCTTTATTTCAACAAAACTTTATGTATTCAAAACTTGTTAACAGCAGTCCAGTGTTACTAACGGCTGACTTAATCACACGATCACCTTTACAGGAACAGTTTGAATTTAAGGCTTCTTCTTTTGTGGTACTACCCAGGTTTGTCTTCAGCCTTCTGTGATGACATCACATTTGATGTCACAGACCGGAAGTTGTTTATTCAGAAAATTATCAGCCGATTGATGGAGGTTAAGTACTGGTGATCCTCGGACCGCCCGCAGAGAACCTGAACTCTGTTCTAGGAAGCACTAAGCGGTAAAGTCGGTAGGTCAAAGGTCACATTGGTTTCTAAACATTCATCGAAGCAGCCTAGGGTGGAACTTCGTCACATGACCCCGAACAAGCAAAAAAACAAAACAAAATACACAAACAGAAAGTGGCTTCCGTGCTGTTGTACGTTCCCAGTTTACAACAGAATGCCTTGTTTCAGTTACGATGGCAATGACATCAGAGGAGGAAGAGGAAGAAGAAGGCACATCTGAAGAAAGTTGGTCCTGTAACACCTGGTGTAAGCTCCCCGCCCTCCCCTTGCAGGCTTCAGTAGCTGAATTTAACCTTCTCGATGTCGGCGATCAGATTCCTGGCCAGGTAGATCCCCACCATCTGCTCAGAGACACATCAGCCAGTAAGTACTCAGGCAGACAGGTACACAGATAGCACTACTTCAAAGTACCACCAGAGTTCAGATGAGCTGATGAAAGTGCAAGTTGTGCAGGTGAGTTTATAACAGATTATAAACACAGGTGTTGTAAATAAATACACCTGATGAGGAGTGAATCTAACAGAGTGAGCAGGTGAGAGCAGAGACGGCTGAGTGGACTCTGTGGGATCGTTTAGCTGTGACAGCAGAGGTGGGCTCAGGTCATTACAAGCACCTAACACACACACCTGACAGCTGGAACCACTGGAGAAGCCACATTTCCACCTGTTCTTCTTCTTCTTTATCTAAATACCTGCAGGTAGAATCGCACTCGCCTGACCACGACTTTCTAAAGTCCAAAAGTCCTGAGTTAACTGAGAGAACAATTTCAGCTTTTAGACCAACACGAGCTTGTTCTGAATTTGATGGAAGCCACACATCTTTAAAAAGTTCTAAAGAGAAACAGCTGGAGGAACATTTAACAGATAAACATGATCATTTTCAGCAGGTGGGTCACATGATCGGGTATATCAATCAATCAAAATTTATTTATATAGCACATTTTTAAAGACCGAAGTACACCAAAGTGCTTTCCAGTAAAATCATGATACAGATAAAAAAAAATCACAATATAAAATATAAATTACAGATATAAATAAAATATAAAATAATTACATAATCTAAATGCAAAGTCAGATGTAAATTACCCTAATTCGCCTTGAATGCCAGGTTAAACAAATACGTTTTTAAACGTGATTTAAAAGACTGAATGGAATCTGATGCGCGAATATGAAGAGGGAGAGTATTCCATAACCTGGGTGCAGCAACGGCAAAGGCACGGTCTCCTCTGGTCTTCAGCCGAGACCTAGGTTGCACTAAGAGCAGTTGGCCCGATGATCTTAGTGCTCTCTGAGGGCTATACAGACAGAGGAGATCAGCTAGGTAGTCAGGTGCCATATTGTTTAGAATTTTATAAGTAAACAATAAAATTTTAAAATCAATTTAGTATTTAATAGGAAGCCAGTGTAAATTTGCCAGAACAGGGGTGATAGAATCGTACTTTCTAGTGCCGGTCAAGAGACGTGCTGCGGCATTTTGGA
>NW_005188039.1:35572-38288 GCF_000239375.1 Pundamilia nyererei | reverse complement strand
CAGCATCAGTGAGGTGGTTAGCAACAGGCCCGAATGTGCCAGTCAGTTGTCCCAGAGGCATATTTCTATCAAAAACAATAATTTCTGTCTTCTTTTCATTTAAAGTAAGAAAGTTACGTAAAGAGCATATTAGAGAGGCAGAGCTTGCCCACTGTGAAAACTACACATCACTGTGAACATCTAATCATCTACAGAACATGACTTCATCAAAATACCCTGGAGGCCTCCCTGGAGGGATGAGGCTGATGACTGATCCTCAGGCAGCACTGCGTTAAAAACCGACATAATTCTGAGATGGAAACCAGTCACCCTGCACATCTGGAAAGGCTCCATCAGTGCAGAAAGGTACAAACCGGTTCTAGAGCCACATCTGCTCTGTCCAGATGTGTTCTTCAGGAAGGCCTTCATGTCCGATCAGGACCATGCTAAACTGCATCTATTCAAGCAGCACGGCTCTGCAGAAGAAGAGTCCGGTGCTGAACCTGCCTGACTGCAGTCCAGAGCTTTTATACCAACAACAGGACGAAGCAGAGCGAGAGAGACTGCTCAGCTCACAGACCAGATATTGTCGAAACGGTGAAATGATTTTCTCAGTTTGATGGTTTTCTGTTCTTTTGTGAATAAACCATGCTAAACTGCATCTATGAGTTTATGAGGGTTGGGTTGCTCTGTCAGACACCTGAACCACACATATGTGGATATTCGCACAAACAGCAATTTGTGTTTTGGGGCCCTTTGGATCTCGCCAATCTACCTGAAAGCCATCTGTGACACTTCAGAACGTCGAGAAAAACAGCCAGGTGAATGAATCGCCTGCTGCAAACCTCCAAAGGCTGTGAAAGTTGTTCAGGAAGCCTCCAGCAGTGGGAACTTATCAGGTCAAAGTTCTGACGCTGATAAAACTCTGAGCCTTCTCACAGAGTAAAAGATGTTTGCTTACCTGCAGCAGGGAGATGACTACGAAGACGATGGCCACCGTGTACAGATTTCTCGGCAACCAGTCCTCCAACGCCGCAATGCAGCCTTTGGTGTAGATATGCTTACTCCACTCTGACTGCACAGGAACCCGAGAACATCAGAGAACGTTAGGCTGTGAGGTTCTCAATGGAACATGCAACTTATTTATACAAGTCTATTCCTCTGTCAGCAGCTGGGATGCCACATCGGCCTCATGTTATATCTGCTCACCTGTCCAGCAGGTGTTAAATGACACCACAGGAAGTGACCTCACCTGGTTGCGCCTCACGTCATAGCCACACTGAGTGTTCATCACCAAGTCCTGAAACAGATGGCAGGTTAACGGTTTGATTGCCTGCACCGATCAGAACTGATTATTGATCAACTCACAGCAGGATCTTGGATGCAGCAGGAGAACGGAACGCCGCACTTCTCTCTGCTACGGTTATTCTCGTCGCAGCTGAAGTACACGTTCTGGTTCCAGTCCTGCGGGGTCTGAGCGCCACAGCAGGCGTTCTGCGTGAGAATAGTTCCAAAGGTAAGACCCCAAAGAACTAAAGGCTGAAAGTTCCTCTATAAAGAAATAGTTCTCAAGGTTTTTTCCCCGGTACTAAAGGGAACAGATGTTTTACCATCCTCTGCACAGAGTCGATGAGGTTCTGCAGGTCGATGTCGTCTCTGTACCCCTTGATGTTTGCCAGGAAGAACTCGTTGATCCATGCTCTGACCTGACTTTGGAAAACCACCACCAGCACTGCCGCCGTCAGCTCCAGGAAGAAGATCAAGCCAATCACACCTGAGAACTGATCACAAGAACCACACAGAACATTTCAACATTGAAAATCTGATGCACAGCAGGAAGTTTCCAGCTTAAAATGTGTTCACGTACAAACTTCAGCAGACAGATGTTTTCCCTCAGCGCTCCCACGCAGCCAGCAAACCCCAGGACGAAGGTGATGCCACCAACTGCCAGAACCAACCAAACTGGGTCGAACCCGTGCACCCGGGTTACCTGGGTTAGGTCCATCAGCACTCCCTGTGAACCAGCAGAGAAAGCCTCATGTAGTCTGCAGCAGCCATCACAGCAAAGTGGTTTCAGCTGACCGTGGTGAAATCGTTTTTTGTTTTTCCCCAAGCTATGAATCAAATTTGGTGCTCCGGCCGAGTTTTGGTCACAGCAGGAAAATGTTTGTGAAGATGGCTGTAAATCAGGGCCTCGAGGGCCGGTGTCCTGCAGGTTTTAGACATCACCTTCAGTCAACGCACCTGAATCAAATGACGAATTCATTACCAGGGTTCTGGAGAATTTCAAGACATGTTGAGGAGGTCATTTAACCATTTGAATCAGCAGACACGTCTAAACCTGCAGGACACTGAGCCTTGAGGCCTGGAGTTCCCCACCCCTGATCTAGATGGAGTCACCTGTTATTACAGGATTGGTCGGCGTGGAAACCGGCAAAAC
This sequence comes from Pundamilia nyererei, assembly GCF_000239375.1. Lineage (NCBI taxonomy): Eukaryota > Metazoa > Chordata > Actinopteri > Cichliformes > Cichlidae > Pundamilia > Pundamilia nyererei. The sequence goes on along the minus strand of NW_005188039.1, from coordinate 35,869 downwards.
CAACCCCCGACACCTAAAAGTCAAAGCCGTTGATCAGCTGTTCTTCGTATTGTCATCTAAAAGCTTGCAGTTTGAGAAAACAAACTGTGGTCTAAGTCATTTCAGTAGAAACAGCCTAGACTTAAAGTTTTCATGTGTTGATGACCAGTGTTGGTCAAGTTACTTGAAAAAAGTAATCAGTAACTAATTACTGATTACTCCCCCAAAAAAGTAATCCCGTTACTTTACTGATTACTTATTTTCAAAAGTAATTAATTACTTAGTTACTTTTTAAAAACACGATTTACAACCTGAATA
>NW_005188039.1:32492-33915 GCF_000239375.1 Pundamilia nyererei | reverse complement strand
GTGGGGGAGCTGCTAAAAGCTGTGCACTTCCTTTTGTGTTTCATCTTGATGCATTCTCAATCATCCAGGGAAATAAATCTCCAAAAGTCACCAACTTGGAGTGTTTCAGTTTGCCATCTTAGGGAGAACTCAACACACATGGGTGTATGTCCTTTGTTGCTCAGATTTATTGATAAAAACAGTACAAAAAACCAACCAGTTGCATCTATTTACACTCAGTAAATAGATGCAAGTAAAACACAGCAGAAAATAAATAAAATCAAAGACTCAGCGGTCCTGTTGCTCTATTTTCACCTGTAAAGCAGGCGGAGGTTTGCCCTGGTGCAGGTGTGCCGCAGCGGTCAGTGGAAGAATCCGCGAGTTTCTCTGTGAATTTCCCATTACGTTGTAGCGCACTCGTGCTTGCTTTGGGTTTTTTTCGCTGTAAAAAGAAGTTTTCTTCCCACGCACAACGGACGCTAATGTTTTTGTCACTTTTTATGGAATCAAACTCAAAGTATGGTCAGCACTTCCACGCTTTAAACGATGCACACTCATACTCTCTCCCGCACTCGATATATGATCCATTGTTGATCTGCACACAGCTGTTGTCACTAACGTCGCACTCGCTTACGTCACTGTCATGAGACATTCTCGGAAAAAAATCACGGTTTTAGTAACGCAGTAACGCAGCGTTCCTACAGGAAAGTAACGGTAATCTAATTACCGTTTTTGCAATAGTAATCCCTTACTTTACTCGTTACTTGAAAAAAGTAATCAGATTACAGTAATGCGTTACTTGTAACGTTACTTGTAACGCGTTACTGCCCATCTCTGTTGATGACTCATCGCGAGACTTACACTTGCTCTCAGCAAGACAAAGACTGAGACCACACCCCTCAGCGTCACTTACCTTCTCACTCCATGCCCAGAAACCTGCTGCAATGAAGGCAATGCCAGCCAGCTGCAACACAGACACACCAGCAATTAAACAGAGCCACGGAAACAAGACTCAACTGACCAACGTTTAGACCGATCCCACCCTGCTGAATTAATTCCAGATGTTTTACATGTGACCACACAGTGTCTGATTGGTTGGTCTGCTGCAGTCAGCCAAACTCATATAAACATGTCACAGACAAGAAGTGTTGGACAGACTGAACCTCACACAATCTCATCTGTTAACCCCACACTTCCTCTAAACAGGAAGCGAGTGACCTCACTTCCTGTCACCCACGGGCAGACAGGAAACAGAGTGTCTAGTTTAGCTCAGTGAAAGTCTGTACAGGAAACAGCACAGACACAGGAAATCTCTTTAGCTCTGTTCTCTTGTTATTGTTCTGTTCTGGTGTGTGCAGAACCTCTGCTGTATCTGCATGCTGCCAGCAGGGGGCAATGGTCTCCCATACTCATGTACCTTCTACTACTTCATTTTTTTTTTTTT
>NW_005188039.1:28919-31075 GCF_000239375.1 Pundamilia nyererei | reverse complement strand
GCAATGGGTGGCTCGCGTATACGGACAGGACATGGCTGCGACAGGCTTCCCAAATCCACCTTCGCTTTTATACCCGTGGTCTCTCATCTTGATTACATGAAGTAATTTACTATTACTACTCTAAAATATGAATTATATCTGAAATAATCAAATACATGACATAGAATGATTAATAGTATGTATCTGTATGAAATCAATAAAAGGATCAAGTACTGCATTATCTTTAGTTACATTGATAATATGTATAAATGAAGCGGACATACCTGAGTGGGCGCGATCTAATCCTGTTTACATAAAGTAAGCCTGCTCCCAAGCAGGTTTACTCTTACGGATCTGTTGCTATGACAGCAAGTCCCGGATGAGCTTCGGAGATCAAGATCACCAAGATCACGCGAAATCGTCAACAATCAAATCCAGCTAACTTACTTAGCGAGGTACGAAGAACGGACCCCTGGTCCAGGCTGCGTGGACAGCTGACAGTCAGGTGACGAGTTTTCAGACGTAAGTGGTTAAGGTCAGGGGTCAGAGATATTTTGGCTTAACGGGAAGTTAGATGCTTTCAGAATAAAGGTTTACAACAGTATCAAGATTCTTTATTTGTCACATGCATAGTTATACGAGCACAACACGCAGTGAAATCAATACCAGTGTCACACACAGCTCCCACCTACTAACAGCTGAAGTCGACACAGTTCGTCACACTGAACAACACTTTAAGAGGAAGTTCAGATGTCAGTAAAGCTCCCGTTTCAACAACACTGAAGTATTAAACAGTCACACAAACGTTAACTTGGTCGGCGTACATGTTAGCATTAGCTGTTTAACTGTTAGCAGTGACCCCATAATCACATTGGCCATCTGTTACCATTAATGTACAGTTAGCAGACTTATCGCAGCTGAACGGGTCGTGGATGCAATGAGGGCAGAGCAGCCAATCAGACGCTTTCAGGCCTGACGAGCAGAGCCAAGAGAGCCGAGCGAGGCTGCAGGCTGCAGGCGGACGCGGACTTTTCTATTTTAACATCGTTTATTAAAATGTTTTTGTAGCAGCTGTAAGGTCAGTTTTAAAATGCTCGCAGTCATCAGTTCAATCGTTCACAGTGAGCGCTCTGTTATACATCTTCTTTATTTCAGCATAAATAACGCCGCTCTCCATCCATACTTAGCCCTTGCCCATAATGCTCTTCTTCTAGAATAAATAAATGATTCGGGTGTGTTACTTCTTGTGTTTAATCTAACGAATAAATTGGAGCTTTTTTGAGAAACGACGTCTTCGTCGTTACTTGTTTCACAGGGCGGGCTGAAGACAGCAGATGTGACCCTCCAACCGGTCTGATTGGATTCGGGTTAAAGTTTATTGATCAGGTCTTTTCACACTGCACTGATAGGGGTTTTATTGATCACAGTCCAATCACACTGAAGTTTAATAAACTGGCAAACTATTCCCTGTCTGGTCTTATTGATCAGTGATGAGTTCCGGTGATGAGTAATTGATCAGTTACTGAGTTCAGCTCAGGCTGACCTGTAATTCCTAATTAATCGATTATCAACCCACGTCAATCCGCAGAGCATCGATTATTGCCCACCATTCGTCAGTTTGCCATCATATTATTGACTGGTCTATTACTCAGTTTTGGTATCGACAAACAGGAAGTTCCTGATGCTAAATGTTAGCACGGAAAAGCTAAGGAAGAGACACAACGTATAAAAGCAGAAGCGAGCTCCTCCCGAAACTCACCTCCGATCACTGACCAATAGATCCTTCTCCCGCTCCGATCTCTAATCGATAATGTTTTAACTTTGAGTTGAGAGCCGAACTTCCTTTTCTTCCGCTGTTAACGCACTTCCTCTTCTTCTGTGGTGCAACAGGGGACAGAGTGAATCAGTGACACCTGCTAGAGGAGAAGAGAACTGCAACAACAAACGCCTGAAATCTGCGTTAACGCACCAACTGTTAATTTATACTGAGCACTGAAAAGGTTTTACACAACCGCGCAGAGAGCGAGAGAATAGAATAGAAGAGAATATTCCACTAAGGAACTAGAAGTTAATTTGGAGAACCAGCTTCAACAAAACAACGTTGGTGAGGTCTGGAGAGGCCTCAGAACCATCTCGGGCCACAAACAGCAGAACTCTCTGCCTGGGAGGGATGTGAG
>NW_005188039.1:13076-23649 GCF_000239375.1 Pundamilia nyererei | reverse complement strand
AGGTGCTTTCGTGATATTTAATGGATCGGATTACATTTTTTATTTTTCTCCGATATCCGATCCAGTAATTTAGGTCAGTATCGGACCGATACCGATACGTAATATCGGATCGGTCCATCTCTAATATATACTACACTCAAACCTCCGCCTGGAAATGAACTGAAACTGAATAAGGAAAAACTGAAAGCGTACCAGCCTCATCAGCAGCCAGGTTTATAACCACAAAGGAGTCCAAACGAAGAATGAGCTCTGCAAACTAGATAGGAAATCTGAAAAACTCTGCAGGAAGTCTTGAAACTGCAAAAACTGAAGTTGTGATCTCTTCCCCTCAGTTTTAAAAGTGTTGTTGTTGTTGTTTTGCCTCACTGCTCCTTATGTTCTTGTGTTTATTTTCAGTCAGACTTTAAGACCACCGAAATGATCACATGACTGGAACAGAAATTAGGTGATAGAGGAGTTTATTGATCGTATAATTATGAATTATTTGAAACACTCGGAACCCCAAAGAGCGGATAAATTTGTTTCTTTGTTTTTACTTGAAGCCCTAATGGATGAATGGGTTGCTAAATTTGGGAAAGAACTGACATGTATGTAAGTGGCATGTATGTTTTGACACCCTGTAGCGTAACCATGACAACAGCCAATCAGAGCTGCCTACTAATGTTTTTCATGGCCACGATTAACTTCCTGTCAGGCTGTCATGGTAATATGTCACATATCACTTATTTGAGGCCTTTGCCTTGCTGTTGCCAAGGAAACAGTGGCCTGGTGCTTTCTGTTGTCATGGTTACCGATGGTCAGCTGTGAGGATCAGCTGCAGTTTTGAAAAAACAATAACACAAACATAAAGTGTGTGTGTGTGTTCCTGTCTAGCTATCTTTCTGAGCACTGAAATCTGCATTCTACTATACTTGTGTGAACCAGCAGTCACTTGTGAGGACACACACACCGGTCCTTTTTGAGGCTCAAAATGTGGTGTCAGGGTTACAATTAGATTATGGTTAGGTATAGGGTAAGGGTTAGGGTTAGGGTTAGACATTCATTTTAATGGTTAGGATTAGGGTAAGGGGCTAGGGAAACCATTATGTCAATGAAGGTCCTCACTAAGATAGCTGAAAGGGCTTGTGTGTGTGTGTGTGTGTGTGTGTGTGATCTCTTACCCTGACATCTTGCTTCAAGCATCCTGTCACCATCTCCATGGCAACAGAGGGAGAACTATGGCACGCAGCAGCTTTGGAAGAACAAATGTGTGTAACATTTTAAAAAATCCTCCTCATTTTATTTTGAAAATCTCCTCCTGATCAATATTTCTAATGAACTCTATTTCAGAATCTTTCAGAATCTCACCAAATAAAAGATGAGTAGAAAATGTGTGTGGTCTTTCAAAGGTGTGTGTGAATAGAAACCTGCGTGTCCAAACTGAAAGCAGGATGTGTGTGTCTGAGCAGATGTGAAGGTCGTCAGATTAAAAGCGTGTTGAATGAATCAGACATGTTCATCGCCTCCGTGTGTGACATCATCAGTTTTTATTTGAGGGGAAACTCTTGGCTCAACTCCAGACACACCTGAGCTCAGTTAGCCCATTTAACCTCCGGGTGGGCTCAGGCTTTATTTAGCCCTGCACTGTCCCGATGATGATGGTGATGACGTTTGGTTCTTTCTAATGACCCCTGACCCCTCCTGAGGGCCGAATCCCTCAAAGGAGGTGTGAAGTGAGCGACACCTGAGGCTCTCCAGCCTCTCCGGGCTTTTGGACCGTTTTCCAGTCCTGTGGGAATCTTCGTGACTCTGAGCTGCAGAGATTCGAGGCTGCAGTTCTGTGGATGAAAATGACTGAAAATAGAAGCTGCTGTTCCGCAGAGAGCAGCTGAACTCACTAAGCGTGCTCACTGAGCGTGCTCACTGAGTCATATCTCCAAACCTATGAGCATGCTACACTCACTGCAGCTGCTTCACTGAAATCACTGTGCGTCTAGTAAAACAACATCAATTTTATTGTTCACAGCTGCTTCTAGGTCTAATTGACAAACTTACTTTCATTCAATAAGCTGATTGAGGTCAAAGTTCAGCAGAGAGGTTGATCTTATTTAAATTTTGTTTTTGTGGTTTTATTTTTTGGCAGCTCTTCACCAAACAAGAGCATTTAATGAAGGTTTTAAATTAATTCATGCTTTGATTTGAATTATAATTGCTTTGTATTTATTAGAATTTTTATTAAGGTGGCTGCAATGAAACCATCCGGTGTTTTCAGGTGTGTTAGTTCACTGTAGACCAGGTTTGTTCTATCAAGCAGAACTCGGATCTGTTCTTGGTGAATGTTGGACTTTTTCAGGCTTTCTAAGTGCAGCCAAGCGATGGAGGGTGAAGGGGGGAGGGTTTGATGGTCTCAGAAGCTCTCTGATGCGGTTCTGTTGGTCCATCAGATGGTGATCTCCAGTAGGCAGTGAGGCAGTACACAGGAATAACAATGAAGTGTCCCGTCCAGGTCAGCACGCCTCCTCAGGGCTCTAGAGTGCGACCAATTTGGTCACAAATGCGACCAAATTTTTCAGTGGTGCGACTAAAAAAAGATATTTGGTTGCACCTTTGCGACCAAATGTTCCGGTAGCAAAAAACAAAAAATCTGCAACCTTCCCTGTGGTCAACAACAGACACACATTGTGCCCCTATCGTGGACTAAACCAATCAGAGATAGTAAGGGGCGGGACCTCTCTGATTGGCCGTAGTCCAGTTGAAAGTGCAGGTGGAAGTGGGAGGTGAGTAGCTTGAATAAAGCGATATCAATTCATTAAATCCTGACTTTTAAACATAACTGTGTTTTGCCAGAAACGCCAGATTCTCAGATTAAAGCTCACAAAACCATTTCAACAACAACCAAACAGCAGATGAGAGCAGGTACACGGACTCCACACAGAGACGTAAACACAGAGCCGACGCATCAGAATCAGCTTTGTCGTTCTCGGCTTTCTCACCCGACGGCTCGTAGACGGACACGCTGTCGGAGCTTAGCGATCCCGATGCGTCCGGTCCGCTGTGATTACGTCTTTTTGCGCTGATTCTGAGCTGCAGGTTTTGTCTCTCCAACCAAAATTCACCGAGCCAGCAGCAAAAGAAGCAGCAAACTGCGCTTCACATTTGATCAATGTCGTCATGAATTTTGCTGTTTTGCTTCCACGACTATTAAAATCACGCTCCATGCACAGCTAGCTCTCTCTCTATCTCTGTACTTCAAGAACAGTTTCTGTCTCCAATCTCTGTTTTCTGTATTCTTCATTCGCTTATTACCCACCAGTCTACCGTTGTTCACAGCGCTGTGGCTGCTGTCTTTTTCTTTTCTTTTTTTTACTTAAATGACCTCGGACAAGAAAGCCTATTTTTCTGTTGTTCAATACTAAAGAAATTTAAACTTCATATGCAGAACATTGTAGAATATTTTTAAGGTTATCTGCTATAAAAAGCCAGACCAGGAAAATCTCCTTCATGTTTTTCTGTTTTATTCTCAGTTACTTTCACACAAAGGCATCTGCTGTGATGTTCACAATTCTGTTGAAGTCAGTACTGATAAATGATCAGAATTATAATATTTCTGACTGTCTGAGGCTAAGTTGAATCGAATCGGGACTTTGAAAACCGGAATCGAATGGATTATAGAAATCAGTGATGATGCCCAGCCCTAGTGAGCAGCCTAGGCACGACAGACGTGGATGTAGCTGTAATAGGAAAAGAACTATTGCTAACTTTTCTGTTAAAGCCTGATGCTTCTGAAATTAATAGCCAGTGCTCTGACACGGTGTCATCAATCTTTGAATGCTGAGAAAGCACAGTGTATCCAGAAAACACATTATATTATATCAATTATTATAAAATTTGTGTGCGCCTAACTTTTGTACCGGTACGCCTAACTTTTTAAAGTTAGGCGTACCGGTACGCCCATGGCAAAAAGTTAGTCTAGAGCCCTGCTCCTGGTCTCTAGGAGAACTGTTTCACATCCAAATGGAGAGACAGAGGTCTGATAGGGAGGCCTGGGAATGTCCTGCTGCTTCCCAGAAGAACTGGAGGAGGGGGCTGGACACCTTTTGGAGGAAGAACACTGAGAGTAGTAGTTCTAAAACAGCTGGGTTTATTTGAGGAGTTTCCATCAGGTTTCAGAGCCCATCACAGCACAGAAACAGCTTTAGTGAAGGTTACAGGTGATCTTCTTATGGCTTCTGATCTCTCACCTCTGTCATTGCGCCCCAGGGCAGCTGTGGCTACAATGTAGCTTGCCATTGCCAGTGTGTGAATGTGTGTGTGAATGACTGAATGTAGTGTAAAGCGCTTTGGGGTCCTTAGGGACTGAGTAAAGCACTATACAAATGCAGGCCATTTGCCATTTACCATCTCAGACTGGATTATAGATGGCAGACAGTTGGTGTCGTAAGCCCCACCCTCTGTTCAAAGATGGTTGTTCACAGTGGACATGCTTCCTTCACTCCATCTGTCTTCTCTGTCCAACATGTGGGCATTCTCAAAGAGTGACCTTTGACCTTTAGATGCAGATGAACAGCTGGCTGTTTGCTGTCTCAGATACTATATCCATTCATGAGAAACTGAAGGGGTTACCACAGACTGGATAAAAAATCTGCAGGAAGTTATTCCTGAAGACTGGGTGATGCTGGTGTTTATTCTCCCCACAGAATCATTTTACATTTGCTGATGTTTCTGCAAAACAAAAGACTGAAAGGTTCCTGTGCCTCGTCTCTATCTGCAGACCCGGCTAATAATAAGCTGAACTCTGCTCCTGTCTCTGATCAGCCACGTCCTTCAGAGATGCTCGACACGCTGCGTTCCTGTGAGAACTCACACACTCCGTGAATGTTTTCTCTGATTTAAGATTTGGAGTCACACGGCAAGAGGCGATGAACCACGGGTGATTCATCACAAACTCGCTTTATTGTGACGACCTTCCCGCCTCCTCGCTGCTCTCGTCTACTTCCAGCTCGCTCGGTTTGTTAACAGATGATTTAGAAAGAGTTTTTTTAAACTCAAAGAGAGGAGCTGATCCAAGGTCAGCTTCAGGCACCGAGGAGATCTCAGCCCAATCAGAATCAACTAATCACCATCAGCACGCCACTTGGCATGTGCATGCTTGGATTTAAAAACATCAAACTAACGTGATGTGTGACGTCACACACAAAGAACACAAACAAACATTTGCTGAGAAAAGTTCACAAATGAGATGGTCTCGGCTGTTCAGCTGCCATGTTACTGATTAGCTCTCACTCTGAGAACACGCCAGGAGAACCCGTCAGACACACACACACACCCTCACAGCGTGTGGGTGTGTATGTGTGTCCCCAGAGGACGGCTCAGCCGGATAGTAAAAATCTTGGGTCTGATGAGGCCCACGGTCTGTTGCTCTCACAGTTTGTCAGAAGCTCTGAGTGTGGACTTTCTCATCACTCAGGTGTTTCCAGGTTACTTCGTTCTTCGTCTTTATTTAGCTGAAACCTTCAGCATCTTCTCAGAGTCTCACCTGTAAAATATATGAAGAGGTTTTTTTTTTATGTTTCAGCCTTTTGTCTGACCTTCTGACATGGACTCCACCTGTGACACAGTGGGAGGAGCTTTAATGTCAGGTGTTTTGTGTGAATCCCATTGTAACTCTAATGTGAAAACCTGATTTCATTGTTATTGTATTTTGTGCAACACTGAGACGATGTTTAAATGATGGACAGGTGGAGTCAGTGAGGTTTTCAGGTTTAACCTTTAATGAGCTGATGTGGTTTTCTGATCGAAATCAGGCAACAGAGGTCAGAGTTCATAAACACATGAGCCTTTTAAACACTCTCCTAAATGGAGAGTTTGACATCTCTGAAGTAAAGGTCAAAGGTTAAAGGGGTCGCCTGTATAAGTGTACTTTGGTTCAAACCCTGCAGCATTTCACACAGAAGAAGAAGTAGTCAGATACTTCACACTCCGCCCGCTTCTCCATCCGGACATTCAAACCAAATGCTTTCAACACTTCAGCTGACTGGCTCTATGGTCATCATGGAAACAAAGGAGGGGTTCAATTATGCCACAGACTGCCGGGTTGCCTCTCATGCCTAACCTGAGGGGGCATTGCATGGTGTGAGTTTATCTCACCACCATTTCACTGTGTGAGCGCATTATTCCCCGACTCTTCTGAGCAACCTAACAGAACCTGACTGTCTGTGAGATCGAATCAGGATGAGAAACTATCAAAGTAAAGTCACCTGAGTCCTGTTTGGACTTGAAAACAGCAAATGGAGGGTTAGGTTATGTTTCACTACACCCTGTATTCAGCCAATCACACACACTCACTCCGATGGAGGCATCAGGGGAAAACTCAAGTTGCTTTTTGATCGGTCCGATCGATTGTATCCTTCTCATTGTGATGGAGCTGATGGCAGCGCCCCTCCTCAGCAGCAGGATGACGGTCAGTTGATGAATTCGCCCGACAGACTGCGGCCACAGCGAGCTGAACGCATCTTCAGCTCGTGGTAGCACTGGACAAAGCTGTGATAGATGAAGGTGATGGGCAGCGCCAGCAGGACGATGCCGCTCACCACGCAGAGGCCTCCGAGCATGCGTCCTGCCACCGTCATCGGGTACATGTCCCCGTAGCCCACTGTGGTCATGGATATGATGACCCACCAGCAGGCAGCGGGGATACTGGCGTAGTCATGGTTTCCAGCCTCCAGGTCAAGGCCGTGCTCTAGCAGCTGAGCCAGCGCACTGAAGATCGCCATGGCAACACAGACGAAGACCAGGAGCATTACCATCTCACGATAGCAGCGACGAAGCGTCAGGCCAAGTGTCTGCAGGCCCATGAAGTGACGCGCCAGCTTGATAACCCAGAAGATCCGCATCATGCGAAGAACACGCAGTGTCACACCGGCTCGCTGCAGCTGCGAGTTCTCGCCCGTCAGGCTCGTCATGGCAACAGAGATGTAGTATGGCAGGATGGCCAGAAGGTCAATGATGTTCAGAGGCCGCTGAATGAAGTCCCACTTATCACGAGACACTAGGAAATGGACAATGCACTCTGCCGTGAACCAACCAATGCACACCGCCTCGATGATGCTGCAAGGGAGGGGCCAGAGGGGACAAATGAGAAAGCAGAGATAGACCAATGAGATGTTGCTGAAAATTAACAAATCACAGGTGGAGATGTCAGACAATCATTCACAATGGTTTCACACAGAAGGGGAGTTAAGTTATTCATATTAGGTACACTGACAATGACGCAATGGTTAACGCATTTGCTTGGTGAGCAAAAGGTTGCTGGTTTGATTCCAGCTGGAGACACAGATCCCTCTGCGGTTGTGTTGGGTAGCACATCTCACAGCCAACTCAAGCATGCAGAGCTACCACTGTGGCAAGAAGCTTTACACACACAGGAGCATGTACACTTTGTGACTTATCAGTCAATTATCAATAATCCGCTGGTCCCGGTTTTCCTCCAAACTGCACCAGTTCTCTACCTGCTGCAGGTACCCGTCAGAACTGGACCGGGTCTGTCAGGGGCTGATTCTGAATAGTGCAGTGTGTGTGTGTCAGTGTGAGTCCTACCTTTGCTGTTCCAGCGCTGTCCAATCAGGTAAGGTGCTGGCACATAGCATCACCATGGAGATGACTACAAACAGCACTGACACTGAAGCAAGGAGCTGCGCAGCCAACGAGGACGTGGGCTCCTCAAATGTTCTCCTCATCTTCTCCAGCCAAGGATTCTGCGTAATCTCAGGGCCACGTGGTGGCTCCTCCTCCGGGAAGAAGTGCACGAGGGCGTCAGACATGCGGTCGTCCAGAAGACGCTGGCAGCACAGCTGCAGATCAGAGCTCTCCAGGCCCCAGTACAGCATCTCGTTGTAGAAGGAAAGCTCACACATGTGTGGCACAAAGCGCAGTTTCCCGTGCTGCACGTACAGCATGATGAAACTGAAGGCCTCAGAGTGGCGGTCAAAGAAGAACTCATTGCGATCACGATCGTAGTCATCGCAGAGCTCAAGAAGCTCGCTCTCCGACACGCAGCGAAGCAGTCGACTGAGTCTGCTGAGGGGGAGACGCCTCATCAGCTCCGCAGTGTAGGAGAACCTGCGGCCACCAACGTTCAGCGTGCAGAGGCTGCTGCCACATTTCATGTTTTCTCTGCGTGAGGAGGCGTTGCCGCAGTTCGTGCTGGAAACCTTCAGACTCCTGCGAGCGCAGCCAAGATGCTCCAAAGTTTCATGTCAGCAGCCAAAGAGTGCGAGAACGCTGTTGCTTCTCAAGTTTCCTCCTCAGATAAAAATGTCTTTGCAGCTTCAGTGAAAATGGAAGCGTGTCAGGAATGTAAAGAAGATCAAATGAGCAGTGACCCACTTTCATCGATTATTTTTAGTCAAACTCTGAGAAACTGAATCAATGCCATAGACAGATTTCCTGCTCAGCAGAAATCAGCGAGGATTCTCTTTGACTTCTGCTGCATCTCTGAGAGTGAAGAGCAGCAGCTCACCCTCCTCCTCCTCCTGTCAGAGAGGGGGAGGATCACTCGCTGATCCGAAGAGTCCGAGCCAGAGACACTTTATATCCCCCAAAACCTCCTTCCTGTGCTTCAGCATCTCCTCATCCTCTGCTGTTGATCTTCTTCCTCTTTAGCTGTCCTCATTTTCATCACATATTAAACATTTAATCCTCTTAATCATAATTTAATGTTTCAGTGCGCATCAAAGCATGTGTGCATAATGATTTTATGAACTCAGTAATAACCTGCAGAGCTGTGTAAAGGTTTCCCCCTGCTGGACACAGCTCATCATCATCATCATCATCATCATCCTCATCATCATCATCGGAAAACAAGGAACTACAGCCATGCAACAAAAACGAATAAAGATTAATAAATGTCTGTACAAGGCTAAGTTGTTCCAAATGTTTTACGAGCTGTAACGGTGAAGGTGCCCTCTGAGCTTATGCTTAGTTTTCGATACACTCAGGAGCAGCTGATCGGCCGACCTGAGAGAACAGGAAGTAATGTGGGACGAGATAATTAGAGCCTTTTAAAGCAATTCCAAAAGTGATCCTAAAATTTATAGGCGGCCAGTGGTTCCAGGTTAAAATGGGAGAAACATGCTTATAATTGTGTGTGCTGGTTCAAAGACATGCAGCAGCATTCTGTACTAACTGAAGATGAGCCACTGAAGAAGCACCAGCCCTCAAGCAAAGTTCATTCCAGTAGTCCAGCAGAATGGTAACAAAGGTGTGGATTACACTCTCAAAGTGCTGCCTGGAAAGAACTGGCTTTATTTTGGCCAGCTGCCTCAACTGGAAATAAAATAATTTTTCCACACTGGTTTGTAATAGTCAGCCTGATGTACTGGGCCAAGGAACAGATATCAACAAGGGTGTCAGAGTGATACCTGCAAACATCATCACTTCAGTCTTTTTCTCATTAAAATTGAAGAGGTTAAGGGACTGGATGGCCTTTAAGTCTTCAACACACTTGAACAGCAGTCTAGCAGAATATGTTTCTGTCACGACGTAACTCTCTCCAGGTTGTTGGACACAGGTGCTACCAATGATGCCATGATGTACAAAACAACATAAAATAATCAATTTTTTACAGTAAGGCGTTCTCATAAAGCATATTATTCAACAACATAAACATTCACATTTTGACCTTTACAAAATGTTGACACATTCTGTGACTAACATATAAACAGCTCTGTCACAAAAAAACATCTTATTTTTCTAGCAACACATAAAATGCTAATTGCATACCTCAATGGCTGCATTAACGTGAAGGGAGCAATGACACTCACACTCTTTACCCACAGCTGGAAAACTTTGCTGCATCCATCTCCAAATCTCTACCACCCACTGAGAAAGGAAAACATGCTGCCCTCTACCGAGTGTGGCGTGTAACTTAAAATATCGTCAACTGTAAATAGATTGAACATTGTTTCCACCAATGTTTGTTTTAAAACCAACAATCTAAACATTACAATCTGATTTTTTAAACATGAAGTTGCTTATTTATTGTAGCTTAAAAACATAAAATTAACTTAAAATGCATAAAGAACCTAGAACTTTTATTATCATTATACAGTTGCTTGCACTGTGAAGTTAGGCAGCAAGATCACAAAGGTCTGAAAGTAAAGAAAACAATATACAAAAAAAGAAAAAGAAAAACAAGCATTACAAGGGTATCGTAATAAAATATAATAAATAATAAATAAGAGTGGAAGGTCATTAAGGACATGGATCATCTGCACATCTGCTGAAATATTGCATAGGAGAAAAAAAATGGGAGCATAATAAATAGCAGCGACAGAGTGGCTGTATGACTGTATGGGAGAGGTCTGCTCACACTCTTGCATTAAGAGTTCTGAGATGATTGAATGTTGGGGTGGGTACAGTTTCCTCTGCGGTGGGGTAGGGTGGGCTGCCCTGGGTCCTGTGGGGCTCTGCAGTGCTGCTACTGTAGGCCCCGGTGTGGATGGACCTGGGCTCCCTTGCCTTGGTGGGCACCAGAGGATGAGGGTGCCTACTGGGGTCAGCGGGGGAGCTGGCCCTAGGGAAGGGCATCCTCCCC
>NW_005188039.1:0-12939 GCF_000239375.1 Pundamilia nyererei | reverse complement strand
GTCCCCTTCTGGCCACCTGTGCCTCAATTTTATCTCACAACTTAGACATCCACATTACTTACACTCTCATAACACACATATATATGTAGGGCCTTGAGGGTGGGCACGTTAACGGCGTCCAGTGGACGGTTTGTGTACTCAAACCTACCTCTGGCACCGGTGCCCACCTCTCAATTTTAAATCCATGTAGACATTGAGGGTTCTCGGGAGGGGCCGTGCTAACACCTGCTGCTCTCTGGCAGCAGCACCATGCTCTCCCTTGTTTTAAATGCACTTTAGAACAACACGCAGCAACACTACACATGAGCGGGAGGAGGGAGGTATGGGGTCTTCACACACACCCCCGTTCTCTGCTAGCCATCGGGGCGGGGGGCTGGGAGGAGATGTTGGCTGTCCGATTGGCCTCCCTGCTGCTGCGGAGCCTGGGACGGTCTGCTTGCCTCCACCCCGGGGGGAAGGGTAACATCTCTTGGGTCTTGCCTCCACCCCGGGGGGAAGGGTAACATCTCTTGGGTCTGGGTTCTGGACCTGGGGTATAGAGTATGTTTGGGGAGTGTGATTGTGTGTATATGTCCATTTATGTCAATCCTTACGTTGGGTGAGTGCTGAGTGTTTGTATATGTGTGCATGAGGGTGGGAATGCATGTTTGTGTCTGTGTGTGCCTGTTTGTCTGTGTCTATATGTCAGGTCGGGTCTTAGACTCCACCTCTCTGGGAACTTCTAGGCCCTCCAAGGCCTATCTCCCCTCACCACACTCCCTGCCGGTGACTGATGCCCTCAGGGGTCGGTGCATTGGTGGTTCTTGGTGTCCGGGGCTGGGCGCTCAGGTATGTACCAGCTCACTCCCGGTGGTAAATCCATTGGGTCTCCTTGTTGGTCTTCAGACAACAATTCTGACGGCTAAAGAACCAAATGGGACAGGCAAAAAAAAAAAAAGAGTTCTGACAGCCCACGGGAAGAAGCTGTTCTTTAGTCTGTTGGTTTTGCACCTGATGGATCTGAAGCTTTCTCCAGAAGCCAGGATGTTGAAGAGGTGGTGGTCAGGGTGGAGGTGGTCACGAGCTTGGCTACACTTTGGGCCAGCACCTTCCCTGGCTTGCCCGGTACTGGGTTGCCATGCCCCAAACCTCATGAATCCAACATATAACGTTGGAAGAAATCCACAGCAGACCTGACCACGTCTCCATGCTTTCCAGCATACACTTTTATTTTCTGCTTTGGCTCTCGGAGGAGGCGGACGCACTTTTTCTCCTCTCCCTTATCTTCCCTGCTTAGTTCTTATGTCCTTGTCTAGTCTCGTGTTTTTTGTATTACTTTCTCTGGAACACTCTCTCACAGTCTGTTTCTAAAACCTAGAGAATTATGGATTTGATCAACTGGTCTCTGAATGCTATTGACACCCTTTTCTCAACGAGAAGTCTGGGCTTGGGAGAGCCCGAGTGCCCTGGAGGGACTTTCCCTGCCGATACACGATGGACGGGTGGCAGACATGGAGGATCGTGTGCCTGGCGGGACTGTGGATCGAGGACGCTGAAGATATCTACCTATTCGGAACCATGATAACAGGGTTCTTGCTGATCGGAGCTGGCTTGGCCCTGGCTTATTGGAGAATTAAGAAAGCGGAACCGGCTGTTCAAACCCCCCAAGGCTGCCCACTGGGATTGGAACGATGGGACGAGGCGCGACTTCTCAGAAAGGGCTCACTGAGTGCAGCATGGTTAAGCGCTTGGAGGCGCTTACAGCTGCAGTGAATGCTCAGAATAAGACCTCTGAGTGTATATTGGATTACATCAAGGAAAAGTCCACCCGGAACAACACCTCTGTGCGGAAGTTGGATTACATCTTGGAACAGCTGACTGCGGTTGTGAGGTCTCAGAATCTGCCTTTTGAGCAAAAGAATGACAAGACCACGGAACTGAAGGTTAATAACATCATGGAGAAACTCGCGGCTATCCAACGGGAGATTGAGAGACCAGTGTCGGAGTGTTAAAGAACAGCTTGAAATTCTCATGAGTTGTTGCAAAAGAAAAATCACCATCATAATGCGGTTACCCCTTCAGCGCCAGCTGTGGGCTCAAGGCTGGAGCTGAACAAAAACTCCCTGATAACGACTGTGTTGAGTCTGTTCCTTTCCATATGGAAAAGATATATATAAATCTTATAAAGTTTGTATCTGTCTTGTGTGAAACTTGTATGAAAAGCATATAAGAGTGAAAACAGATATAAGATCCCTTGAAAAATTATATGATGAAACTTGTATGTTTTGGATACTTACTAAAACAATGTATGAAAGTAATGAGAAAGTGGCCACTTTCATGAGTAATCACATATAAGTTTTTACAATTTCTTTTCCATATGGGTTCCCATTCCCTACAAGGCCACCAGGGTTGGCTGGAAGACTGTTTACTTAGCCTGGCAGGGCGAAGGACACTGTCTCAGCTGAACTATGGACACGCACACACATACTGATACTGATAAGCACTCACCGATGTATCACCCTCCCTACCCCGGATCCAACGCCACCTCCAACGCTTACCTCCCCTCTGATGTGGACATCGGGTCAGTTGGAGGCGCAGTTGAAAGATTGCGGCGGTCCCAGATCAGATGTACACACTGGAACTCTTTCCCATGTTGCTGTCTGTGTTTATTGTGCTATGATGTGTTGATATCTGTGCATTCCTGTATTATCCTTTTGTGTTACACATTTTGATGTTTTTTTCCTTGCTACCTAGCCTGACCTGTCTCCCCAATGTGATGTTTGTATTGTATGTACGGTCGGCAAGGTCTGTCAGCTCGGTTGTGGGCAAAAGACCTGCAACTGACAAATAAAGGCTATCTCATCAATATCTCATCTTTTATTTCTGGTTGCTGTTTTTTACACACACAGCTGCAGCTTTTCAGCTCATAGCCGAGCACATCACCAACAACACCAACAACAACCCTCAGACCGGACCCAGTTCTTCCTTTTATGCAGGTGAGGCGTGATTGCAGATGCCGTTCAGGTGTGTTCACCTCGCTGCAGCCGCGCCACTGACCACGCCCCGCCACAAATGTGTAAAACAGAAACTTCTGTCTTAACCAAAACTAATCATCAGGTCTTCACATCAGACCTGGTTCTGGATCCGTTCTCTCCACTTTAGAATATTTCATTCATGTTGAACTCCTTTATTGTCTCTCATTAATGTTCGTTTTTACACTTTTGTACGAAGTCTCCATTTTTTTCTGTTTCTCTAATCATGCTCAGACTGAGGCACTGTACTTTGGAACAGAGTTAGCATCACCTGTATTCTCGTTAACCTCCCACTGGGTTAAAGCATTGCGTGCTGCATTAAAAGGATCAAAGTTTAAATCGCTTCCTCAGCTTTGCTTTAATCTCTAACCTCTGAGTGGATCCTCATCTTCCCCAGTTCTCGACCGTCAGCTGACCCTCCTGTTCTTCAGTAGCTGGTAATACTGGTCCAACACGATAAACATTAGTTACAACCAGTCTGTGGCAAAGGTACTGGTGTGCAGGTTTTCAGGTTTTGGTTACACCATGCACTGACCAATGTACAGTCCAGTCCAGTCCATTTACACTGTCTGCAGTCAGCTAGTGCGGGGTAGGTTTGTGTTTGTATTGCTTCACGATGTCTACAGTGTCCTTTAAAGGACTTGGACTTGGCTCCATCTCTGGACCCCCCAGGTTCCTCTCTGCGTCACGGTCACTGTCTTTGACCTTTAGCTGATATAAACAGAGTTAATCTCCCTGTGAGCTGATTAACCATTTATCTGCTCAGGTGAGGTAATGAACTGCACATGTCACACAATGATGTATAACACTGGAAAAATACTGCAAGAAACTCCCCCCAAAAAACTATAAAAGAAAACTGTAAAAATATCACAATAAAAGCGATGGTACTAGTGATAAGACCAAAAAAGTAAAACAAAACACTGTAATAACATCCCAAGGAACTTTAAATGACACTTTTTTTTTTATAAAGCACAATAAATACTGCAAGAAAAACACCCAAAAAACCCTGTAAAATGTACTGCTAAAGATAGCTTGGAAAGAAAAGCTTCTTCAGTTGAACAGAAGAAGCTTCTCGGATGAGAGGTGAAACGTCTTCAAGCAACTTAAAGAAGTCCAGACGCTTTTCTTTCCAAGCTCCTTAGACTACGATGGCCTGGATGACTGAGAACCTTCACAGACATACTGCTAAAGATGTACTTACAAAAATGTAATGTGAATTTAATATAAGCTGTAAAACACTAAAGTATTTCACACCTGAACACCTAAGACAGCACAATAAAGACCAAAGCTGAAGGTTTTCTCACAGTAGTTATAGATATCTAATAATATATAAATATATTTTTATGTTACGTGTTCCAAAGCTGTGTTTGATAAAAGATGAGTCAGACAGCTTGGTTTCAGTCACAATCTCTTTATAGGTTTTATCATACACAGAACTAGAAGCTCCAACCAACCCACAACAACTGACTGAAGACATCACTCTCTCCAAAGAAACAGAAACATATGATGCTCTATGCAGTGGACTTGGCTTTAACTACAAATCTGAGAGCAGATTTCTCTCTCTTTCCTGTCCCTTAAATAATCACAGGTTTCAGACCTTACAGAGAAAGAAAGCAATAAAGGAAACGCCTCATAACCAATCACACGATTGCCACAGCCCATTTTTCAACCTGAATTCAGCCTGCCAGGTGTTCTTTGTGGACATGTCACCCACACCTGCAGGAATAACCCATCTGTGACGGCATGTGTTGGACACAGCTTTGCTCCATTCGTTGTGCGGTTTGAAATCACACTAGGAGCATTTCGTCAGTGAGGGGTATTAAATTTTTTAAACTGCAGAGACAGTCAGTGCTGTTAACTCACCTGCTCAGTGCATAATGAACAGACCCAAGCAGAAACACACTTAACTTGTGTTAAGGTGAAGCATTCGGTAGCCATTTATCAACAAAGACTTGATAAGATGTTGACATTTAAAAAAAAAAAGAAAAATAACGACCACATCAAACTGACAAATGATCATTTTTATACCTGTAGTTTATGTGCTTAGCTCTGTATACACCTGTGCACACCGGCCTTTATAATAATGCAAGATGTGCCGTTTCTGTTAGTCCTACATCAGTTACATTAACTTTACACCTGTATATACACCTGCATGTGCATGTTTCGTATACAGGCAATAAGTACAGCTGTGTGAACACCATCTGAGCCTCTGTACTGACAGGAGTTTTATACAGGAGTCATGCTGCTGTGTATGAACCTCTGTCATTGCTGCCTGCTCTCACAGATGGCAGCACTGGTACGTTGTGTGCTGCTTAGTGGTTTGTTCTCTCATGTTAAAGTCTCCAGTGATTGCTGGAGAAAGCCAGCAGAAATGACACACATTCAAACATCTGGATGTAAGAAATAATAACTAGGTTGATCTTTTTACACTAATGATGACGTCGATGGATCCGTGCTGTCTTGGCTGTGTGCTCCCTGCTGGACAAACACGGAACTGCAACACTCAGACACATTGGTGGGAATAGACTCACTGGGACCCGATGCTGTCTGATGGTCTAACCACCGCCTGACAGGAACTGCTACTCTGAAAGGGGTGATGATGTTTTAATTACAGGAGCACGTTCCTCTTTTTTAAAAATAAACTCTGTTTAACATATTTACAGAAAATATCGACATTCACAGGAAATTCAAATGTTCACATTAATGTGCATGTGTGGCTTATATACAGTTCTTTTCTCCCTCTTATGGGGGGAGAGATGGCATTTGAGGGGGGTGAAGAGAAGGGGAGACATCAGTCCTCTGTGGTGGGTTTGGCTATCAGGTGTTGGCCTCTGGAGCATCTCCGCCTTCCACCTGGTTGGTCCTCCCAAGGGTCTTCAATTTGGTGAGCAGATCGCTGAACGTCTCCTTGACGCCCTTCTCGAGCAGCCAGCCCTCACTCTCACACTCGGGGTTCTCCGGCTCTGCCATCGTCTCAAGCGCTGTGCTCAAGTACTTCAGCCCTGCCATGTCCACAGACTGACATAGACACACACAGCTCACATTTAGGGCAAATCCAGGAAAAACCCATCCAGCCAAGTACATGTAATATTTTTTGACCTCATCATTTTAAGGTGAATCTCTGGTTCTGACCGAGTTTTAAATCCCTACAGTCCCCCCAGAGAACATTGTGGTGACAGGAATGTTGTTTGTGGTCATTTTTAGTTGGTATTAGTAGTTTTGTTTTGTGCTCATTTAACCGACTCTGTCAAAAGAAATGTGAAATTTTCTGTTAGAAGGCTTCAGTACAATTTTGGGCCCTTTTATTTTCTTTAGCAGCACCCTAACGACAATTACACATTATTGTTTGCTTTCTTCAGAGAACAGCGTGAGAGCCTCCGAGTGGCAAATGGCAATATCATGAGCATACAGTCACACTCTGCTTTATTAAGATCATAGACCGAATTGCAAACTACAGAGAGCCTGGTACTGAACCCCGAGGCTCGCCCTTTAAACTGAGGAGTGAGGAAAAACTGAGTTCAGGATGTTGTTTTTTTAACTTAAGCCTTTCAGGTCAAACATGTTGTTTTGACCCAGATTCCAACTCACTTCTCCCTCTCAGGAAGTGTCCCTCATCCTTATTTTCCCAGAATGCAACCTGCTGTTTCTGTGGACAGATTAACCCCCCAGAAATAGCTCCTTATCCTCAGTGAGCCTGACCACCACTTAATGTGACATTTCACCAGATGATCCACCTCAGGTCCTGAGTCACGTATGAGCACAACAGAAATCACACAGTCACAGCCACAACAGAAACAGTCATGCAGAGAATGTGTGCGTTTTCATGATGCAGTTGGAGTCGCACAGAGAATTTAAACAAAAACGGCCTTTTAAATGGTGTGTGCCGTGTCGTGATACAGCAGCCGCTCAGGAACATCAGCACTAATGCTAATCCCACACCAATCAGTTATTCTGTTAACCTGCTCACTCCGCTGAATTTACTGCAGGGGTGCTGCTGCAATGATCTCGTTCTAAATCACAAGATTAGGAAGAGAACTTGGAGCCTGGATTCACCCGAGAGAGAAAGTCAAAGACTTAAGCCTGTTCACTTTGAACAAATGAGTTAAAAACAGCACCAAACACACATTCACTGATTTTTTTTCCATTGCTTTTTCAAACAAAGCACCCAGCTTTAGAACAGCCACATGCCCGGTTTCTCCTGTACAATGTGAAGCTTTCATTAGAGCAGAAGGTAAATAAAGTGAAACTAACAAATCTGAGATGCACTGACAAGTTTGACATTAAAACAACAGAAGATATGCTTAGGTTAGGTTTCAGCCTTTCATTGGCTGCTTATTGAAATAATTTGTCAGACTAGATTTGATATCTTAGATGAGCAGAAGAGCAGCTGGAAACTGCTAATAAACTGTAGAGCAACGCTTTTTATTTCTGGGTCTCACGCGCCATCACAGCTTCTCAGACATTTGCAGATGGAGTATGTCACAGGACCAGGCTAGCTGTTTCCATTCAATTTTAATCGTTATGTTGCAGCTTCAGATTTTCTAAGCTGAACATCTGAATCAAAGAGATGTCTGTTTGGCTGATTGGCTGCAGTGGAATGTGGGTGGGGTCTTACCTCCAGGATGATGGCAAAGAGGACAAAAACACCAATGCTGCTCATCAGGCTGCTGTAATAGGAGAAGAGGGCCTCAAGGCAGCCCCGGGTCCAGATGTTGAGCTCCTCTGTGCGGTGGTCATAGTCGTAATGAGCAGAGTTATTGGTCAGGTGGTGCTGGATGCAGGGCCGGGGGGACCCGGGGTTACAGCAGCTGAATGGGACGCTGTCCATCAGATACTTCCCCTCCACGTTACTGAGGACTCGACTGCAGGCCAAACACAGGTCAGAGGTCAAACAAAGCCAGCCTGGGGACTGAGGAGAGATTAGCGACGACCCCCCCCCCCCATTGCTCTGGAAATGGGTTAGTTAAATCTATGCTGAAATGAATGAACGGTTGCAGCACAGGTGACTCAAGACAAAAGTAAGCTAATAGGAACTATACGTTACTACAGAGACTAAACCAAAGATCAATAAAATACGGCAAGAAGTCGACCAATTTTCCTGAGTTCCTGAACTTTCAGAGAGGGCAACCCTATGAGCAAGAACCATGTGGAGGTGAAACACTCACTGGCCACTGTGGAGGAAGGCCTCCATAACAGTTATGTTTGCAAGGCAAGGCTGTTTGCATGGAAAGTAAGAATTTCAAAAGAATCATAGCTGAGCAGAACATCAGAGCCATAACTGAGAGGACCGTCAGCATACAGCTGCACTCTGCTTTAATAAGATTATTCACTGTGATGGAAAACTGTTGAGGACCAGGCACTGAATGCTGCAGAGGAAATGTCTCTTATGGCAGCCTTCCGCTCAATTTAAGTGGAAGTAAAGCCACGTAAATGTTTCATGACAACAGTGAAACTCACTACAGTCTGCACCTCTGGATGATTTATCTGCTCTCCAAATCTGAAAACTGGTTTGCCCTTTTGGAGGAAGGTCATTAAGAAGAAAATAAACTCTCCCTTTTCCTGTCACGTTTAAACTTGTTAGATTATCTTGGAGGGTGATGTCAAATTTAACCAATATGTTAAAAATATTGGTAAATTTGTCTATGGATGGTACTACCAGATGTGATCAAATTATCTGGTAAAAATCATCATTAAACGTTGCAGTTTTAGACTCAAAGTGAGAAAAGTAGAGTAGAGTACAAAATAGTCCATTAGACGTTTTAGTCAATCGGAAACCTTCGTATGGCAAGAGCATACAATATAATTTATATCCCACAATTCAACTCAGCAGAGACACTGATGGAGAATAAGACTGCTTCGTTCAAATATGAAGAACAGCGACATGTAAAGTTTTCACTTTGTCAGATGCAGTATGTTATTTAACTTGTTAATTGGTACAAGCTGTGGGTATGGCTTTAAGTTGGATCAATTATATTAGAGAGAGAAAAATAATCTCTTTTAAACACATTAGAACAGAAAACAAAATAGTTACAGGTTTGCCACTATTTCAGAGCTGCAGCCAATCAGACGTGTTCATTTCTGATCAGAAGCTGTTTCTTTAATGTCCGCTTTGCTGTGTTTAAGGATCAAGTGACAGATTAGAGTCTCAGAGGAGACGCCCCGCACGAAGCTCCTAAACGTTGACTTTTACCTCCTTAAGACCTCTCTGATCCTCTGCTGAGCCTAATGTTTAATTCATCTGAGAAACTAATGAATAAAACCTGAGAAATTTAATTTAGAAATATCTGAGGTGCTCAGTTCAACGAGGAGCTGCTGATCAGACTTGTGTCGTGATCACAGAGACACTTTTCCCGAGGCTGCTGCTTTGTTAAAAATTGATGAGTTTGATTAAAATATAGAGGAATATTCAGATGGACAATTTCTATAGAATAATTATGGATTCATCTAATAGAATCAGGTGCCAGCTCTGTGTGTAAATTCTTAAACAGCAGATACATTATCCAACAACATCGATAACTTTTCAATAATGGCTCCACGTGACCGGCCACCCCGCTCAGATACTCACTCTTTGACCACATCGTTGCTCATGTCCAGGTAGCGGTTGCTGATCCACTGAACCTCAAACCAATCCCTGAAATTGTTGTTCCCGCAGCAGTGGAACTCGATCTGCGTCATGTCCAGCGTCCTCTTCATGAAGCAGCGCCCTGGCGTGTCCGTGTCCTTGTAAAACCGGATGGCGTAACTCAGGCCCTCGGCCAGTGTCAGGTATACGGAGAACTGCATAAGGAAGCAGAGCAGCGACACGAGTACCAGCAACACGTTGAAGCCGCAGCACAGCAGCAAATATGTCTTCAACATCGGCTTCCATTTGGAGAACTTGATGGGATCCAGAGAGTCATGGCACACCTTCCCTCCGAAGGCATTAAGGCCGCAAGCCAGCAATCCCACCAGGATCAGCAAGTTGGGCACCAGGTGGCTCTCGTTGTTGTCCATCATCTCACTTCTCTTCCGCAGCTCAATCTTGAAGAAGATGCCGAGGCTGAAGATGAGGATCCCTGCGATGACTGAAAACCAGTAGAGCATCCATAGACCCTGAGCCAGCTTGACCCGCTTCTGCAGGTTGAACTTCACCGGCATGAAAGGCATTTTAGCAACTCTGAGAATTCAAACAGACACTGAGGGTCAGGATTCAATAAGAAGCAGCTGCAGTTCAGACTCAGATTCAGAGCTTTACTCGTGAAAAAACAACATCTACTGGTTTCAGGCCCATAATGCTGAGCTGCAAGGGGGGACAGTCCATGTTACTGAGGGAGCAGAGGAGTCCACCATCAAACACTGCACAATATTCACACAGACCAAGTGAGTATTTCCTGCAGGATGTATGGAGGTGTGAATGCGAGCGTGCGGCAGCTCGTCATCCTAAAGCCTCCTGAGCTCATTATCAGCAGATCAGCTGCTGCCTCTAATCCCTCCTCTAACTCCTAATTGGTTTGATGTTAAGCAGCTGCTTCCTCCTCACTGTCACAAGCTTCACTGAGCAGAGTTCACCTGCCTCACCTCAGGGCAGGGTAGTCTCAGTAAGCAGTCCAACAAACCTCCTGTGAGCAGGAGCCTGAACTCTGTTTAGTGAGAAAACTTGTATCTCCGTGGTAAAAGATGCTGTGCACATGCACTGAGCAGGTTACATTTGAGAGAACTTGAAAACCCAGAGACCCAGGGGAGCTTACTGTGCAGGTACACAGAGAGTTAGGCCATCTCACAGTCCTGGTGTTTTGTAGAGAACCCAAAGCAGAGACCGAATACAACAGAGCACTTCCCGATCTGAAGTCAGGCAGTGATTTTACTAGTTTTTAAACTATCAAGGCTTACCAGTCAGACTGTTTATCTAGACTCCACACCTTCGTGTGATGTCCACGATGCTCTCATACCTGCAGAAGTGAATGCTGAAGGCTGAGGATGCATTTGCAAAGTATTGTAAAGAGAAACCATCAAACACAGCACAGCTGCCTCTCTGAGTGACCGCTACTGTAATAGAGTGAATTGTTGCCCCCCAGTGGTAAAATACAGAAGTGCCTGTTACAGGGCTAGTTCTTGGTTGACCAATATATAACAACAAAAAAGGGTAGTTTCTGCACCGCTAAGAAACAACAAGTTAGTGTGTGATGTCCTGCTGTTCAATAAAGGCACCTATCCACGTCCTTCTGTCCTGATCTTTTCAAGAGCCTAATCCAGAATATCACAACTGGCGACGAGGATTCTAAAGATTTCCACAGCGTGACAGAGGCTGTAGAAGGGCTGTGTTCACATGTAAAGAAAAATACAAACCAAGACGTTTTCTTCACGGCTGCAGCGGAACAGCTTTTGGTGAGCTAACATGGCGATGCATGTGGGTCGTGTTGAAGAGTATAATGAATCGAAGGAAGATTTTGAGTCATATTTGGAGTGGTTGGAGCAATGGATGTTGACAAATGATGTTTCCGATGAGAAGAAAGTGTGCACGTTTCTCTCTGTGATCGGAGCAGATACATACAGGCTGCTAAAGAATCTTGTGTCTCCGAGGGTACCGAGTACCATGGGATATGCAGCGCTGACTGGGGCGTTTAGTGCGCATTATAAGCCGACTCCAGTGGTGATAGCTGAGCGTTTTCGTTTTCAGAAACGTAACCAGAAAGAAGGGCAGGCAGTTTCTGACTATGTTGTCGCCCTGAGGCAGTTGTCAGCCACATGTGATTTTGGACAATATTTGGATGAGGCCCTGAGGGATCGTTTTGTTAGTGGGCTGCGTTCTGATGCTGTGCAGCGCAAGCTACTATCGGAAAAGGATCTTACATTTCCACGTGCATGTGAGATTGCCGTATCCATGGAACTCGCTTCGAAAAATACGATGGAGTTCTCAGGACGCCAGGACCCTCACCATGTAAATGCCTTGACAAATGCTCCAAATTTTTTCCAACAAAGGATGGAAAGGACAGAACAGGCAAGAGGGCAATAACAAGCCAAAGAACTGGAAGGGACCTAAAAAAGACACAGGAATGAAGCAACCATGTTATCGTTGTGGTGGAAAGCATTCAGCACGTGAGTGCAAATTTAAGAGTGAAAAGTGTCATGTTTGTGCAAAAATAGGACACACTGCACGTGCTTGCAGGAATAAAAAATTCAGTCAGCAAACTCAGTATTTGGAAACTGAGGATGAATGCTCAAGTAGGAATGATGAAGCTGAACTTTTTGGAGTTTATTTAATGTACTCCATCACCTCCAGTGAGAAGGGATACACAGTGGATGTTGCGCTTGGGAGCAAGAACACCACCATGCTGCTGGATACAGGATCAGCAGTGTCGGTAGTATCAGACAAGTATTATCAGATACATCTCACTCATTTCCCTATAAAACCAGCCAGTGGGCTAAAGCTCAAGTCCTTCTCAGGCCAACACATTGCTGTGCGTGGATATATTATGTTACCAGTACAGTATGGGACTCAAAACATCACCCTACCACTGATCGTTGTTCAGGGAGACAGACCAGCTCTGATTGGACGAAACTGGTTAAAGAAACTATAGCTGAACTGGAAACAGATTTTCACAGTACACAAGGTACTGGTGCAGAAAGAAGCAAAGCCAGGAGTACTAGAAGTGATTCAGCGCCATCAGGCAGTGTTTTCGGATGACCAAGGCTGCATAAAGAGATTTAAAGCTAGAATCCACACTGCACCAATTTTCTGTAAAGCTCGCCCAGTTCCTTATGCACTAAAAGAAGCTGTGGAAAAGGAGCTGGACAGATTGGAAAAGGTGAAGGTTATTTCAAAGGTTGAGAAAAGTGAGTGGGCATCCCCTATTGTTACTGTGCCAAAAGCAGACAAAACAATTAGGATATGTGGTGACTACAAAGTCAGTGTCAACCAGTGTGTTGAAGAGGAAAGATATCCACTTCC
>NW_005188038.1:105431-108795 GCF_000239375.1 Pundamilia nyererei | reverse complement strand
TAGTCAGGACCCAGCTCAATCCTTCAGGGGAGGCGTCATGAGCCAATGCAGCTCAGGTGTGTTTGCCCCCGACCACAACCCGCCACAGTGTTGATACCTGTATTTATTTTATTGTGCTAAATAAAACACATAACAAGTCATCTACAAGCTAATAAGAAATGTCAGCAGTGAGAAATGTAAAACGAAAAAATTCATATACCATTTTCATATTAACCATATTTTAATATGATATTTTAAAAATATACTCTGGGATCTAGTCCTGTGTCAGATTGGTGACCTGCCCAGGGTGTACCATGCCGTTCGCACTATGCTAGCTGGACGGGTCTCCAGCTTGTGGATGGTTGGATTACAACAAAAATGGAAAAAGAATCTTTAAAATGTCAAAAACAACAGTAATTAAACTACACACACAGCAGCCTGAACCACTGATAAGATTTTCTGTCCATATTACTCAACCACAAGAATTTTGCAAAGTCATGTCATTCTGCCATAATAGGACATCTTAAGAGTATTTGTGAAAATAATGGGGCAAGTAAAGATATTCCAAGGCCTTTTCGGGCTCATTTTAAGGTTTTGTGTTTGAATTAGATTGAGGTAAACTTTTAGGCTTTGGGAACATATTACATCCTAAAGAGTACATGTAAGAAAATGTACATTTTTCAGACATTCAATAACTAAACCTTCTGTCAAAGGCACAGTTATCAGAGAAAGAAAGAGACAGTAAAGTTTAAAATAGGCACACTTCAGTCACTCTCTGAGTCAATTCTTCATACCTGTCTCTAAGTGTTCGTTTTTCTCTGGGACATCTTTCTATAATGCATCTGTAAACACTAATCATCTTCGCCTCTCCCTGTGATCACTTCCCTGTTTTGTTCTTTCTGACATTTGTCTCTGACAGAGTTTTTCCGCCTACTTATATGACTCATTGTTCCATCTCAGACGCTGATGTTTCTACCCCTGAAATTAATATACTCAAACTTTTCTAGTCTTTCCGCTTTTGTTCCCTCGAGCAACAACTGCCATTACAGCCCTGCCAAATGACCAGACTGTGTTAGTTGAGGTCAAACTTTACCCTCAACTAGAAACGTAAGGAGGTGGTACAGTGAACAATATGAGGAAACAGAACAACATGCTATTAGTGATGGACTTGGCCTTGCCCTTTTCTCTGGCAGGGGTCACCATGAACATAAACATGGTCTGCTCTGGCAAAGATAACTTCAGTGGAAAACTGAAAGCTCTGGGTACTGTTTGGCTCTCTTGGTTGATAGTTTTTCAACTGTGTGTGGAAAGAGAATGGCATGTGCCTGTGGCCTGGCAGAAAATAATGGAAGGTATTATATTAGGGTGGCAAGAACAGCACTGCGACTCAGTCCCCAAGGCCGGCAACCAAGGGGCAGACCAAAAAAGGCGATGGATGGACTGAATTAAAGACGATGTGAAGAAGATTGGCACCAACCTGAACAACGCCCTTGACCGTGCCGAATGGAGGCGGCTTTGCAGAAAAGCAGACCCCGCAGAGCGGGAATAACGCTAGGAGGAATAAGATTGTATTAGGTTGGAGAACTCCTCATCATCTCTCAGAAAGCTTTTGTTGGGAAATGAAGCTTCCACAAATGATCAAAACCTGGATCTGGACCATTTTCTGTCACATAGATTAAGGTTTAGCAACCTGCTAGAAACATTCCTCTCTTTACTAGACTAGACAAGATCTCTAACCTCTTTAGCGTGTTTTGGATATACTAGTTATCACAAATAGCCTTATTATTACGTCTTGATGCATTCTCAATCATCCAGGAAAGTAAATCTCCAAAAGTTGATTCTGTTCATCTGGACGTAAGGTATTCTGATTAGAAGTGAAAATAAAACCAGCTGGCTCCCCTCATCTACAACTGTTTCCATAAAACTTCACCTAAGGCAGTGCTACTGTAGTGCTAGTATTTCTACCTGCTACTCATAGTTCACACCCATTTATAGTGATGTAGACTTTCTGATATACCCAAAGCTTTGACTTCTAGCTCAGCATCAGTCTGCCTGTTAACAAATGTTTCCCCAAACTGGATGCTGCTAAAGTACTCCAACAAGGAGCAGTATTTTTCCCTATGTCTTACTTATATTGGTACATAAAAGTTTTTAAGTTAAATTTCAAGCATGGGCTCTATTTGAAAGAAAGTGCCACATAATTTACTCTTAGGACTAGATCAGGTGACCCTGAATCTTTCCTTAGTTACAGTGTAATAGGGCTAGGTTGCCGGGGCTTTCGATGACATGTGTCTCTTCTTCATTTACTTTTTTCACCGCTCTGCATTTAATCATTAGTTTTTATCAGTCTTTGGCTCTCTCATGGCTCCCTCCTTTCAACCCTAGCCAGTCAGGGCAGATGGCCACTCCTCCATGAGCCTAGTTCTGCTGGAGGTTTCTTCCTGTTAAAAGAGAGTTTTTCTTTCTCACTGTTTCCAAGTACTTGCTCATAGCGGGTTGTCTGATTTTTGGTATTGAAGAGTCTTTATCAAACTGCTAAATATGAAGTATCATACCAACCCAAGTTCCTATAGGGATTAATAGCATTCACTCTTGGACAGATTAAGATGACAATATAGTAATAAAGTAAAA
Organism: Pundamilia nyererei; assembly: GCF_000239375.1. NCBI lineage: Eukaryota > Metazoa > Chordata > Actinopteri > Cichliformes > Cichlidae > Pundamilia > Pundamilia nyererei. The sequence goes on along the minus strand of NW_005188038.1, from coordinate 106,185 downwards.
CTCAAAGATTACATCATGACTGGGTTTTATTATGTGTGTCACAGCACAAGTTAATCCTCATTAAGGTGACCTTATGTCATCATGGGAATCTCAATTCTACACCTCAGTTAATCCCACGGACACATGCACACACATTTCATTATCAGTGTCGCTGGTTAATTTCTCATTTAATATAGATGGTGACCTTCTGGGCTCCTGGTGGAACTAATTGCCTCCCAGAGGCAGAAACAATCATCAGACCTTCAAAGGCCAGACAAAGACAACGTCTGGACGGACATGGTCGTGCTGCCAATTAGAAACCTCGCAATCGGCCTGTCGACCTCCACGGATCACGGCATTCTTAACAAGCAGGAAACAGACATTTGGGGATTTTTAAGCTAGAGAGGCGTCGCCCTGGTTATCTGAATCCCAGCATGTCATTTACGTCAAAGCACAATGTTTTTGTGAATCACGCAGAGGGACTGCTGCACAGAGAATCATCACTCTTCAGTTAATTGAGACCCAGAGTATTAGAACAGTGACTCAGCTACCTTATTTCTTTTTTGCACTCCTTTGACTCCCTTTTTCCTTTTAGAAACTTGATTCTGTTCACCTGGAAATTGTTTTTGAGTGAATTTTCTCTCACTGAAAAACAACTTTCTGGGATTTCCTAACCTAGAGGATTTAGGATACATCAAGACACTTTTCCTTTCACTTCCTATTGTTAAGGTTTTCCTCAGTTTGGCTATTTTTAGCATTTCCAGCTCAATGGTAT
>NW_005188038.1:37156-71893 GCF_000239375.1 Pundamilia nyererei | reverse complement strand
ACAATGAGTTGTTAGAATTTTTTCTGTAATTTTGCGTATTTTATTCCTGCAAAATTAAACTCAAAGCAGCTTCTTGTTTATCGTGTAAAAAAAACAGGCTAGGACCGCCACTGTGGATGGTTGTCTGTCTCTCTGTGTTAGCCCTGCAACAGACTGACGACCTGTCCAGGGTGAACCGTGCCTCTCGCAGAAGATAATATATGGATGAATGGAGATGGTTTGGCATCTCAAGTGGGCGGGTTTTTCACAGTGAGGCAAAAGACACTTTGCTTGTTATCACAAACAGTTGATTGCGGTTCTTGCTGCCAAGCGTGGCAAAACCAGTTATTAAGTTTTGGGGACTCAGTTACTTTTTCATATAAGATCAGGTTTTGATATTCTTTTCCCCATTAATAAATTAAATCCTTTAAAATCTGCATTTTGTATTTACTTGGATTATCTTTGTTTAATAGAACACTTGAGACATGAAATGTGACAAATATGCAATAAGAAAACAAAGCCCAAATAAACTAATTAAAAGAATTTATTGTGGTAATTAGACTGAAACACTGATGAAAATTATGTGAAATTTTAAAATTAAATCTGATAAGAGGAACAGCGCCTGAAATAATCTGAACTATCAGACCAATCACTGTCACGGACCAGTGTAAAGAAAGGCGTTCATATCAATTTTGTCCTGAGCCGCGACCCTTCTGTTTGAACTCCATCCATGCTGTGCTTGGCTACAGTTCTACACAAGAGCCCGCCTTCTCCTCCCTTCCTCAAAGCTCATTGGTCGCACATCCCCTTCTTCGCGTAAATCTGGAAAAACACACGTTTCGGACTTCTTTCTCATGTTGTTTTCGTGCGTCCTTCTTCACAGTTTCTTTTCCTGATGAGATTATAAACAGAGGAGAGTGCAGCTCTGCATGTCAGAAGTAGAAATTGATGGTGGAAGTTTATTCATGTTTACACGAAGCCGAAATCGGGCTGCACGAGCGGTTTAGCTCGGGAGTTAGGCCGGGGGAGAAAGCGGACTAAACTCCTTCTGGTGAGTTCACCCTGTGTGCTCGGGGATTTCCTCTTGTGCTCGGTGTAAGGAGAGCAGGATATCAGACATGAAGTTTATGTCTGTGCTGTAAAACAGGAGCTGGGCTACAGTTAGCCTCAAATTGCTAACTAAAGGGGAGAAAATTAGTTCGCAAAGCCACGTTAAGCACTGAATTGGAAACTAAAGCTGGGGCTATTGTAAAGTAAACCATACCAAGATACTCGGGAAGCTTAAAGCAGAGCAGTGCCTCAAGCTAAAACGGATAAAAACAGTGTAAACTGTGACACCGAAACACCGTCATTATTATTAATATTTATTGATGGATTGTTAATGTTTTACGTTTCTTATTGACGAAGATGTTAAATATTTGCAGGTTTTTGTGCCTGTTGTACTGACATTGTAAAGGAGCTGTCAATGATTATTTTTTGATTTTATAGGGAAAAAAAGAGTTTTGTAGTCATAAACATGCATTAATTAATCTTGCTGATGCATTCTCATAAACTTGAAATGCATATCAGTGGCTGGTGGTTTGTGGAAGCTGCCATGTTGAATACAATGGATGAATAGACATGGCCTTAAATCTGAATTATGCTTCAGCAGGAAGTCTGCTTGGTTTCGGTTGTTTACCTTTAACACTGGGTGTTAAACCTCACTGTGGGAGGATTCGTTATAGCATTCGTCCCAAAAGTCCTGTGATGTCATTTGTATAGGACACCAATGCAAAGCAATACAACACATTGTTATGTTGAGGACATTGAGGCGATGGTATACCTGCTGCTAAGCTGATGGTAAACCTCTGCACCTCATCATTGGACCACAGTGTTGGTTTGTGTGCAGCCATTTCCCTCGTTTCTGTGTTTCAAAAATGAGGAGTGTGATTCTTCCGGAGGCGTCACTCTTATGACTCATCCAATCAGTGGTATGGAGCCTGGTTACATCACATTTTTAGCTCAACTCAGCTCGCTTGGAACCGGGGTCAAGTAGCTACCAGTGACAAAGAGGCTTAAATGTAACAAGTGGTTGTTTAAGTTACTGCTGTCTTGGGCTTTTGGTGGTTGACTGCACACATAAGCACAATTAGTCCCATTCAATAAAGGCAAAGCATCTATGTTAGAGATTTCCACTTAAATGGTAATTTTATTGGGCTATTTGATAAACAGACACATACTTAAACTTGCGTAAACAAATCCCCACATAATTAATTACTAGTTAAAATATTTTTATTTGGGTTTTGGTGGGTTTTCTTTTGGCACTGACAAAATTAACTTTGGCCTGCACCAAAAAATATTTATATGCAAGAAAAGCTCAAAACATGCTGAACCTGACTGTCTTTCAGGTCTCTTGACGGGCGATCATGGAGTCGGTCAGCAGTCTGTCCATGCTGGGCCGCAAGCAGCTCACTGTCTGCCTGGTGGACTGTATGAAGACTCTGGGGGTCCCGAGGGCAGAGCCTGAAGGTGAGCAGCATTCAGAAACACAAGATCAGGATCGTTACTTCCTACATCTTACAGTGCTGGTCACAGGCTTGGATACCCTCATCATGTATACAAACAAGGGCAAAGGAAAGAGGGACTCAACAACAATTAGAGCTGGGAAAAGAAACAAGTCAAACACAGTAGTTTGTATATATAATATGCTTTTATTGCTATAGTCAAAAAAATGGCTAAAGTGAAAGTCAGTAACCAACAGAAATATGCTAAAACAACAATGAGATTGTTCAACAAAGCAAACTACTCCCTAGTAATGCCAAAAACAAACTGCACAGCTACTGGCCTCCACTCGGCTGGTAGCTCTAACGCAGCCTTTCTTGTGTCTGGGCTGACTGCTTTTATCACTAGTATGATTTTTATCATGCTGTCAAGCTCCACAAATCAGTACCAGCATGCCTGAGGACCTGCTCCGATGTTCTTAATTTCCTATAGTGATGTGATGTTCCACAGTTACAGGCAAACCAGGATTTTACTGTTTGGTCAGATTACTTCTTGGGCATAAAACTGTGACACTGCCCACAAAGACTAATGTAAACCAGCCTTTTCTTTCTTTTATGGCAACATAGTCATCTGCTAAAATCCGCATTCACATGAATTAAACTTTTTTTTGTCTAGATTTACATATACAATGACCACTCGGAGAGAGAGACTGAACTCACATGAGCCTGAAGCTTCATGCATAGCTGATGATTCTTTAGAGGTCTTCTCTGGTTACATATGTAACAAATGTTGCCCTGTTGTCAAACTGCTGTTTCTGAGAAATAGAGTCTGAAGAGACTTTGGGAAAATGTGAAGTAATGCATAGATTTTTATCTGTTTTATAAAGAGTTTTAAAACTTGGCCGCCATTCTGGAGTCTATTTTAAAACCCTTTCAACAGGCGATTGGCTGAATTTTAAAACAGTTTAAGGTTTTTGCTCACTGCTCATATCTGTATGTGAACAAATTATTTTAGCCTCCTTTTAAAGTAAAGTTCAAACAGTAAACCCTGAAGAGGTCAGCAAATAATCCATCAGTTTTCTGTGTCTTCCTCTTCTTAACGTCCTTTCAGCCCCGTCTGGTGACCTTCCAGTCCTCACTCTGAGGAAGCTGTCTGTCTCTTTGGTGGACTGCATGAAAACTCCAGTGCTGAACAGTGACGATAATCACAGCAGCTTGCAGCTCAACTTGAAAGAGGAGGACGAGCAGTTGGGGAGAGAGTACGAGGGCTCAAAGCTGGAGCTGCACCCAGTCTGGCAGGACAGTGGAGTCGGAGCAGAGATTCATTTGTATAAAGAAGAAGAAGAAAATAAAAACAACATCTTGGTGGAAAACAAACCTGAAGAGCTTGCTCGGACTGATGACAAAATGTTAGTGTTTCAGGAGAACGGCAGTGGCACCAAAGGGATGGCGTGGCTCATACAGTGTTCTGAACTATCAGAGTCCCTCGAAACAGCTGCACTGGGCGCCAGTTCAGAGGAGGACATGGATGCAATGTCACAGCAAAGTCAGGAAGAAGATGCTTTATCAGACAGAGCAGAGACGGCACAGCAGGACACTGAAGCAGAGGAAGCTGAAGATGCAGAAACCCCCGAGCCCGAGTCTGGAGGTGAATGTTTAATAACTAGTGCTTTAGTAATTTTTTAATTATTCGATTAAAACTTAAAATTTTCACCAGAAAGTTTTTTTTAAGGCTTTGCTGCCAATATTTTAGCTTTGCACTACTGCTCTGTTGCCTCTTGGTGGCACTGTGACTATTAGATACTGCTGAGTAGATGTTCAGGTCTTCATCAAACATGAGAAGTTTGGGCCGTACTGGACGACATATGTGTGAGTTACAAATTTCCCCATGGAGCAAGAGACACGCTCTTCAATAAAAACTCAAAAGTTTTCCAATTTATCATCAGTGAGGTCTTTGCATTAGACTGAGTAAATATGACGCTGATCAGATCAAACCTTTAACGTAAAACCTAGAAATTTCATTATTTCTAAATGATATTATTTCCACACTACCCTCCTAAATTGTTAGCTTTACAGCATGGCTACAAAAGGTTTGGTTTTTGTAGGGTTTTTTGTGCATCCTGTGATGTTACATGTGTGTACCAATCTCACATATGCATGTAAAAAAAAAAAAAACATCAGTTGGGTTTATTTGTAGTAAGCCCAACTGTTCACATTCAACTGATGTGAAAGTAAATCTTCACCAGTTGCAATTCTCCTGATGAATTTCAGAGCATGTTTAGCTTCTAGAAAAAGGCCTTATTATTAGGGGTGGGCGATATATCGAATATACTTCAGGTATCGCAAGTTTTTCCATGTATGGTGGTTAAAGTGGCTTTATCGTGACCATCGAGTATAAATTGCTATGGCAATATTAAGCCATTGACACATTTTTGGTTTTTTTGGGGGGGAGGGGTATTTGAACATTAGATTTTTCTCATATTGCCCAGCCGTACTTGTTGTTGTTATTGTTATTAGTATCATTATGATTAGTTGTAGTAGTACGAGTAGTATTGGTATTAGCTTGAGTATTATAAACTTAGTGCAAGACCCTGTTGCATCTGCTAGGAGTTCTCAGGTCCAACAATAGCTCGAGCTGATTCAATTTTGGTGAAAATCATGTCAAGGTCACAGCAAATGTAAAAATCAGTAAAAGCTTTACATTACCCACAATTTTTTCTGGATTGTCCACAAACTTAGCGCCCCCAACATCAAAGTTGACCTTTGATGTTGGGGGCTTTAAAGAAACCATATTAAGTATATATATGTATTATAAAAGGGCATGGAGAGCACTGTACAAAGCACTTTTTCAACACAATGCCTTACGATGTCACAAAGATGGCATAAAGGTTCGCAAATTGCAAACAGCATGAAAATACCTTCAAATTTCAAGTTTTTACAGCTTATTAGAACCCAAAGATTTCATCTTATGGGTAAACATGCTATTTTAGTATGTAATGCTTCAAGGCCATAGGTCAAAAGGTCAGACATTAGTCTTGTTATAAAAGCAGATTGATTGTAATTAAAACATCAATTTTTTTACGTCCTTCAAGCTTCTCTTCTAAACATTATTTTCAACACGCTAATGGAATAATTTTGAGCATTGTGACTTGTAATCATCACTTCCTTGTTTCCTCTTCCTTGCAGCTCCTTCTTGCGTGTCTTCAACCAATGAAAACCAAACAGAGAACCAACAGGATGCTGCGTCTGAACCCCGACACCACCGCTGTGAGCACTGTGGGAAGTCCTTTGCAAGGAAGAGCAACGTCCTCCGACACCAGCGGCACAACTGCAGCAGAACAAAACCCCCAGAAGATTCAGACCAGCTGGAGCAGGAGACGTTCTCATGCAGCAGGTGCATTCTAACATTTGACACTAAACGCGGGCTAAAGCTGCATGAGCTCTGTCACAAAGAGAACAGTGAAAGTCACGAGGGCAAAGACAGTAATGAGGTTCAACGAGAGAGGCCTCACACCTGCACACAATGCAATAAGAGCTTCTACGTGCTGTACACACTGCGGCAGCATCTCCTCATGCACACTGGGGAGAAATCTTACCACTGTGAGGTCTGTGGGAAGCAGTTTGGCAGGGAAGGAACTCTGAAGGAGCACATGCTGATCCACACAGGGGAGAAACCTTATAAATGCGACCAGTGCGGCAAGACCTGTGCCAGGCGCGGGGACCTCAGAATACACATGTTGAGCCACTCTGAGGAGAGACCTCACAACTGCAGCCACTGTGGCAAAAGCTTCAAACAGCTTTTCAAACTGAGGAAGCACGAGCGAATCCACACAGGGGAGAAACCCTACCAATGTCAGCTTTGCGCAAAGAAGTTTAGACTGCAGGAATCGCTGGCATCACACATCCACACCCACACTGGAGAGCAGCCCTTCAAGTGCAGACTCTGCCCCAAGGCCTTCAGTATCAGGAGCAACTTGAAGAAGCACCAAATGATACACACCGGGGAGAAGCGCTTTCACTGCTCACGCTGCGACAAAAGTTTCCGGCTGCAGCAGCACCTGATATTCCATGAGCGGGGCCACACAGGGGAGAAACCATACAAGTGTGAAAAATGTGGGAAAGGTTATTGTCACCCGTCCACGTTGAAAACACACCTGTCCGCTCATGAGGAGAAACCACCACGGTGCTCCCTGTGCGGGCAGGAATTTAGAGATCAGGAGGAGTTAGCCAATCACGGGTGCGCTGAGTCAGCAGAAAAACCATATCGCTGCTCTCAGTGTGGAAAGTGCTTTTCCCAGATCATGAATATGAAGAAACACCAGATGATCCACTCAGGGGAAAAACCCTTCGCGTGCAAGGAGTGTGGGAAGCAGTTCAACCACAGTGGGAATCTCACAAAGCACATGCGCACCCACACCGATGAAAGGCCGTTTGAGTGTGAACTCTGCAATAAGCGCTTCAGGCTCCAGCAGCACCTCACAAATCACAGATTAACTCACAACAAGAAAAAGTAGAGACTGAATCTGATGTTTTAGTGGAAGCAGCCGCAGATTAGGAGGACAAACAGGGATGACTGCTGAGATGAGATTACGTTGACTCAGCTTCACCCCATTTTAAGCTTTAACTGTAGCTGTTTTAGTTGTTCTTCATGTAAAATGAGACAGAAGAATGTTAGAGAGAAACTCGCTGCCTTGGTCTTTAAATGATAAAATGCTTTTAGAATTATAGTTTGGGACAGTTTTGTATTCTTTTATTTTATTTTTTTTACAGATTAATTAATATATTAAATTGGGGATTTGTCCCAAAATGAAAATGATGAAAAAAATGAAATGCCAAAAAAAGAAACTATTTCGGGAATAAAAGTCAATATTAAAACCAAAGAACTAAGAAACTATCTTTTGTCTGGATGTCATAGTTTTCATTGGTAAACTACAGATTGGATATTGATCATCAAGTAGTGAGTTACAATCATACTTTCACCACACTAGACTCTCAGTACGTCTACCTCACTGTAGTTGTCAGAGTAATTAATAATCTAGATAATAGAGAAAATTAAAAAGAAAAAACTGCTGTTGGTCAAAATGGGCATCAACTTTTTGCCCTGTTTTAAGTCATGTATCTCTAATTAAGGAAACGCATTGCGCTCATTGACACAGACTGACTCCGATTGATTGGCAGAGGTTTCCAAATAACTGCAGATTGCAATCTGTCTGAGAGTTGCCACAACTACTTGTAGATGGTTGGCCTTGCGATGTAATTCAAAGCAACTATTGGTCACCTATCTTTATAAATTTATTCTTCTCCTAGTTGCAGAGACAATGCTTTCCTACCTTTACTCCAGTGTGATATCTGCTGTAACCCAAACTGTGCTGCCACTGGATTTCTTGCAATGTGCATGTTTTTAAAGTGATATAAACTTCACATTTTAACGTCTGATTTAGACTTTGTAAATCTTTGTACAGCCTACGTGTCAACCTACGCAAGTGGCCAACACTGTTACCAGCATTCAAACTTGTGCTGGGTGTTTTATCTGTTTACCTTCAGATTGTGAGCCTTTATGTAATTTCAATTTTTTAATGAAGTACCAGTGATAATGGAACTAAATAAAATTCAGGGACTTTTTTTTTTACCCTCTTGAATTCTCGCTCTTCGCTGTGGTCAACATATTTGTGCCTCAATGGGTTCGACTTATTAACCCATTCCCGCTCATCTATTTGGATATTTTTGGCAGTCTCTCTTCAGGGATTCACACCCTCCCCACATACTACTCTGCAAGTCAGAGCAGACCATTATACATGAGTTTACAATCCAGAAATCTTGTAAAAGTGTAAACCTTTAATCTGCACTGCAAATGTTGTGAATTTTTAAGCCAAAGTGGTAACTCATAACGCGTCAACATGTATTTGGTCATTTCTTGCTATGTCTTGAACTTGGTCCTGAATTGTTTTTGTGTGTAAGACATGACTGAGCTGTTCAGTGTGAAGCTTTAGGTTTTTAATGTTTTTAATGTCTGGTACAAAAACAACAACACCTATGACCTCAGTAATAGCTTAGCACTTATCTTAGTACAAGGACATGCAGATGGTTGTTAAACTCCTGACATTCAAATACACTGCATTTTGACCATCTTCTAGGTTGGTGTGTAATTATTAATTTTAGTATCAATGAACTTCCATGTTAGGTTAATTGGTGATTCTGGCTGTAGTTGTAAAAGTTCATGAAGGAAGCAAAGAAGATAAAATAGCTAATATAACTGTGAGGAGTTGGTTCTTTTCTTCTTGAGGTGGTTTCAGAGACGAGTGGTTCCTCAGGCTATAGTGTAAATATAGTGTAAATAATACACCACTAGCTCCCCCAAGTGTCCCATTTCATCACACTGAAAGCAACATATGAGAGAAAGATGAAAATATGACTTTAGAAACATGAGTATTTCTTTTCATAATAAATGAATCGCTGAACATGGCTGAGAAAAACATCAAAGTTAAGGTAAGTGCTTACTCTATACCGTTAACTATCGCTACATTTAATCACATTTTTAATCTGAGAGTAGTTTGTGTTGGTCTTTGTTCAATGTTCTGATGGGACGAGTTCTAGTCACACAAACTCTTCACCCAGTGCCCATGATAGCAGTGAAATTAGCAGTTGCAGTAATGAAGGCAAATTTATCTGCAGCTCCTTTAAAGGAAAGGCGCTCCAGCAGGATCCAGAAGTGTTTGCTATATTTGACTAAGACTAAGCCAGAAACAAATTTCTACTGCTTTACAGCAGAGAATACATTCATCGACTTTGACGCTGAGCTAGATTATGCAGTTCTGGAGCTCAACCCTGAAACATCTTGATGCATGCTCAATCATCCCCTGAAAGCTCAAAGGCAAAACAAGAGCAAAGAACAAGGTACCACTGGGGCTCCACTGCCTCCCAATGGTAAAGCCTGCATCATTGGACACCCAGGAGGGGAAGTGAAACAAATGGATCCTACATGTATCATTGAGACAGAGAAGAGAGGGCAGGCTGCTGATGATTATTTGAGTCATTAAATTAAGTCATTAAATCCAATAATCATCCACTTGATCTGTAATTATGCCACAAAGCAAAGCATTGGAAACATATTAGAGGGTGGAAATAAATCAGGAAAAGTAGCGACCTAACACACTTCGATGTATCACGCTGGCTCTGGCTCTCCAGTGTTTGATGTTTTTGCAGGATTTACCTATGGTTTTACAAAAGAAGTCGATGGTATTTAACTGATAGTAAATGAGAAGTGAAGCAACACAGTGTGTAAAACAGTTTCTTGTCTGTGTGGTAAAAAGTTGAGATGAAGATGATAATGTACTTCTGCACTTAGTGAAGAACTTACATTCTGCTAATAGGGTTCTTTATATGGTTAAAATCTGTATCTTTGTCTGCACTGATTTAAAGAGTTTTATGTGTCTTTGTGAGACATTCAATCCTAAATTGTTTCCTATCACTAATTTGTCAATCCACTTTTACTTTTCCTGAAAATAAAAGCATGCATATTGTTTGTTTCTTTGTTTAAGTGTAAGCTTTAATCTTCTACAGACCCAGATCAGAAAGATTGGCTGAGACTTATTGCTGCTGCTGATATCAATGCACTTCATATGTTACTATTAATCAGTCGTGCCATTTTGTTTGGTCTGTGCTGCTCTTTAAGCAGCCTTAAACTCATGAGTGATTCTTTGTTTGTTCCAGTAGATGGCGGTGTTGCTTCATTATTCTCCTCACTGGTAGACAAGAAAGAAAAGATATTTCCTGTAGTAATTTAGTCTGTCTGTACATTGATCAGAATCAGAATACTTCATTAATCCCCAGGGAAATTATGTGGGTTATAGTTGCTCCAGTACAGTAACATTAACAAAAGCAGACTATTTAACAATACAATATGTTAAGATTTAAGGAATAGCACAACATATACAAATCACCAAATAATAAATATCCCGGGTTGACAGATGTAGTTATAAATAAATATTAAGAATATTGACAGCAACATTACAGAGCAGAAAAGAGCGTGTGTAAAACGTGCGTAGCTATTGCAGTGTTTACAGTGTGTTTGATGGAGGAGTTGTACAGGGAGATGGCCACAGGCAGGAATGATTTCCTGTGTGATTCAGTGGTGCTTTTTGGTAATCTCAGTCTCCCACTGAACGTGCTCCTGTGACAAGCCAGCATGTCATGAGTGGGTGGGAGGTATTACCCAACATTGTCTTTATCTTGGACAACATCTGCCTCTCCGACACCACCTTAAGGGAATCCAGCTCCATCCCCACAACATTACTGCATCACTTTGTTTTTGATTTGATAAATAACCATGTTCCTGGTGTGTATTTAACAGTGTGTGATTCTCCTCATATTTACATATTTACATATTTATGTACATCTGTTCACAGAAACGGTTATAGCAAAAGACTAATGAGAATTTTAGAAGGACAATTTTAATGGGAAGATAATTGTGATTCGGTTTATGTCCTTTCCTGTTAAGAGAAATAATATCGAAAGCGTTCACGTGTTTATAAAACTGTAAGTAGTTGGCTTAGTGTATCTCCCAAAATACTGTATTGGAACTATGAAACTGCAGTTTCTCATTTTTACTATTACTTTTGTACTGGATCAATAAGTTAGTGTCCTGCTTAACAATCAGTCAAATAAAGCCTTTGAAATAAATGATAAATTTTGCTGTGCACACCCCACAGCAGCCTAGCTGGTAGTTGCTAGCTCTCATCCCCTAGTTCTAGTCATTTAACTGGTTCTGTCCACTCTGTTGGTGTGTTTTTTAATATCGTGGCCTGCTGTGTGGTACTTTTTATGCGCTCCTTTATTCATTAACTTCTACAACAATATTTTACCTTCTGGCCTGTATTTCTCTTTTATATTTGGTGTTAACATACACCTTAACTTGAGAAGCTAAATCATTATTGTTATTTAAAAATGTTATACATTTTATCATTGCATTTTTTTTAACCTGTGTGTCGTTAACTTTTTTATTCTCTGGTATTTTTTTGTGAAGCACTTTGTGATCTTTGTATTGAAAGGTGGTAAATAAATGACATTTTTCTGACGCATGTAATATTAATATGGAGAGATTCATTTATATTTTAACAAAACCCGCTGTAATGCTGTAAAATGGGAGTAAATAGAAACTCTATTCCATCATTTTAAAATCCTCGAATGTTTTTGTTGCCCTTTTCTGATTGAGTTCAGTTGAGTCAATGTTAGTGTTGTTGGTGTTTGTCACTATTTGGTTGGTGTAAAATGTACAGGAACTGACAGGAAATCCTGCTGCAACTGAACTGAGTAGGCAGCATGTTTGACTGTGTGTGTGTGTGTGTTTGAATGCATTATTTTTGAGTAAAGATACACACAGTACAACAAACACATCGATTAGAAGCTGTTGCTCAACTCTGATCTGACCTGACCAGTGTTTGCTGATGACTCACCGGTTTGTGAAACTGAACCTGGAGGCTTCAAATGATCAGAGAGCAGCGTTAGAAAATCATTCAGCAACAACTCTTCACACAGAAACAGCAACGATGGAGCGACTCTGTTTCCTTTTGTGTCTGATATGTGTGTCCTCAACACTGGTGAGTTTCTCTGATGTTTTTAAATAATTTTACAAAGATGTGGTGCTGAAATTTTTTTCTTTGTCATTTTACTGTATACTATGTGTTGTTTAATAAATAACAAGAATAATTATGTATTTACTGATCACTCATATGTTTATTATTTACTGATATCAATACATGAACATAGAATTTGGCTGTTCTATTTATAAAGATGTCGAGCGCACTGTCTTATTCATTATTTACTCTTTTATTTTACTACCTAAGTTTATTAGATGTATTTCTGGTAATTATTATTATTATTATTATTGATTTATGGTAAATGGTAAACGGCCTGCATTTGTATAGCGCTTTTCTAGTCCCTAAGGACCCCAAAGCACTTCACACACACATTCACACACTGGCGATGGCAAGCTATATTGTAGCCACAGCTGCCCTGGGGCGCACTGACAGAGGCTATATGAATATAGTAACAAAAGATTTAGCAGTTGTGGACGTTGGCTTGAGCAGAATGCTGAATACTGATCAATCAAAGAAACAGTCACTATCTTTAGCTGTTTTAAGAATTCAAATAAAGGATGTGTAACTTAGCAGACCTAACAAAACAGAGCTTCATTTATACTTACAATTTTTATATATATTATTTAAAGCCAGTTATTTAAATACTGCAGACTGATTAACTACCACTGACCTAAAATTTTCGTATGTAATATTTAACCTGCTAAGACCCGAACTTTTCCACGGCATGCATTTTTAATTTCTCTTTGATATTTGAGCATATTGGGGCCAGATGAATGTAAAAACAAAGGATTACCTGATTTTTTTTTTCTCTAAAAAAATGAGAGCCACATATGAGGATATTCATTTAATATTTCGACAGAACAGTAGCAGTATAATGTCCTCGTAAGTGAATATCAGGCCCATGTAGAGCAAAATCGAGTATTTTGGTCTAAATAACCCAAAATGTGATGTCCACATATGTGGACGTCAGGTAAATGGACTGATTCTTATATGGCGCTTTTCTACGCTGTATACAACATGCCTCATTCACCCATTCATACAAGCACTTCTAAACTCAAGTGCAACTAATAAGCATTCACACACATTCACACTCCGATGAACGCATCGGAGGGCAACTTGGGATTAGTATCTTGCCCAAGGATATTTGGCATGCAGACTGGGGCAGCCAGGAATCAAACCACCAACCTTCCAATCAGTAGTTGATCTGCTCTACCACCTGAGCCACAACCACCCCAGGGTCCTAGGAGGATGATAAGAAAAATAATTATGTACTAATAACAGTATAAAATTGAGTACATTTCAAAATAAATTTGCAATAAATAAATTTGAAAAGTATTTCTGCTTATATAATTATTGTAATTGTGGATTTTACTTTATAAATATTATTAATAAAATCTTTATTTGTGGGTAAGAAGCAAACAATTTAAGTATTTTTAGTCAGTAATATTATTCCAAAGAAACACCTCCTAATTTGAGCAGTTCAATTGAAATTGGTTATACGTGTTATAATGTACATGTCTGATGTGCAGCATCTGTTTTTAAGATTTTTAGTTAGTTTTATCAAAGAAGTTCAGAATGTATCACCAAGCCTTTAACCAGGGTTTTGTTTAAGTAGGGTTTCGTTGTAAAAGTCCTTGTTGTAGACCAAGTGGACTAAAATAGCTGCTCTGTCACAAAGACTCTTTGCTTGCAACTATATGTGCATAGTCACCCCTCAAAAATCCATTGTACACCAAGAACAACCAGAGGCAATAGCTATGTTTTCTGCCCTAACTAAAACAATGTTGACTTTCTTGTCTTTGTCTAGGCCCAGGTTGATCCCAGGGGAGCTCGTCCAGTGGAGCAGGGCACCAGAAGTGAAAAATGTGCCACTGAGAAGGAATGGCCTTTCTGCACAGACGTTGAATGGGTATGCAGATTCTCTGTTGTCTCTCAGAGCTCAAGCTAGGCAAAGTTCTTATTGACCTCAATGAATGTGTGCAATTTTAAGATTCAATGTTTACAAGAAAGCTGGACTGGTGAAATTCCAGTTTCTGTCAGTGCAAAAGTCTAACTATGTACTTAATCGATAAGATTTCACAATTATGTCTTAGTGTTTATATATGGTAAAGAGATGCTGCTATAATAAGGGAAGGAAATCTGTCAGCACGAGCCGATTGCAATAATTAATGCTTAAAATGACAGAAATCTATAATAAATGGTATATTGTGAATGACCATGAGTGAGGTCTTTATGGGTAGGAAAAATTGTTAAACTTGTGAAAATACACTGCAGAATGTGCATTGCCCGTACATGCAGAATGTATGGGCCAGACTGGAGCTTTTGTGCCTCTGGTTGTACTGCCAATTATTAGAATAACCTGTTGTTCTATATTTAAATGACTCTGATTTTCATGTGACACAGAAATAAGGAATAATTATGTCTTCTCTTTGGTCATCCATTAGGGCCCTAAATGTCCATCAGGCTGCAGGATCCAGGGTCTGATGGAGAAATACGATCACAATATGCTGAAGAAGATCGAGAAAATCCGCAGCCTGCTGGATCAAAACAAGGCCAAACATCGCTCCGCTGATACAGTGTCGAAACAGACCTACACCTACTTGAAAGAAAAGCTAACCACTGACGCTGGTTAGTGTGGCTTTGTGCACTTCTTCTGTTTCCCAGTCAAGAGTTTAATGGTTACAGGAACCCAGTCTAGGTGGTTATAGGACACCTGGAAGTTGTTTCACAGTTAAATAAATATCTGCATAAACTGATCAAAAGTGCAACCCTAACAAGCAGCTTTAAAGGTGTACACAGTCATATTTAAAAGATATTTAGCAGAAAGAAATGGGACATGAGAGTGCGCACCGGTTTGTGGAAGCCATCATGTGGTTTTATTCCCAATATTATCTCAATTATTTATATCCAGCAGAACCCTCCCATCTCCGGACAGCTGACAAAATGCATTTAAACAAAAGTAAGAATCAATCCATCCATTTATTAAACTAAACGTTTCCTGTTTTCTTCTACTAGGTGGCGACAACAACTACCTTGAATTGGCTCAGACTCTTCGTCAGAGGATCACAGACATGAAAATTAAAATCGACAAACAGATGACTGTACTGGCAGCCCTGAGGGATCAGGTCAAAGACCAGGTCACAGAGATGCAGAGACTGGAGGTATACCAAGCCAGCACAGTCAAAAATACATGTTTGCATAAAAAACATGACAAGAACATCCTTAAAAGTATTTACAAATGCACTAGAGAAGAAAGAATTTAAAGTACTGAGGATAGTTGACTATGCAAAAATATTGAAATGCCTGTAACCAACAGTAGTGAAGCCACAGGTTTCAGAAGTCTAGAAGAAAGAAAATAAGAACATTTTAAAAAGCACTTAGCCAGCGCCAAATCACAACAACAGTCACCTCTAGTTGCTTTATGCTGTAAGGTAAAGACCTTAGAATAATACAGAGAAAACTCCAACAATCCATTGAACCCTTAAAGCAAGCCATTGGCGACAGTAGGAAGGAAGAACTCCCTTTTAACAGGAAGAAACAGCAGAACCAAGTTCAGGGAGAGACATCCATCTGCTGTGACCAGTTGGGGGTGAGGGAAAGAAGGCAGGACACAATAAATCAACATAAATCAGTATAATAAATATCTACACATGGATATATTCAGATTTGTACTGCGAATGTAGCTCAACTTCTGACAAAACTCTGAATATTAATTAATCAAAAGGTCCGATTAACTAAAGTAAAATCTTTTTATGGCACCTGTGTAACAGTGAGAAGCAGTAAAATATTGTTTTTTATTGTAAAGATATGTTACAATGGCAGAGTGAATTTGTTCACATATATTTAAAACTACCACTTTTTTTACAAGTTACTTTTACAATTTTTTTTTACTCTTGGGTTTCACATTTTTAAAAAAAGCTTGATCTCCTCTTTCAGGTGGATATTGATATTAAGCTTCGTTCCTGCAAAGGATCCTGTGGAGGCTACTCTGAGTACCAAGTGGACACGGAAAGCTATGTCACCTTGAATAAACAGGTGAGAATTCAAGCGACCACATCTATCCACCCAGTTAAGGGTGAATAAATTAAAAACAAGCTCATTAAATTGCCAATCAGCAGAGTGAGTCAATAAATAACTAATTGTGGGGTTTGCATACAGTGAAACACCAGCTATCTCGAGTAATCTGCTGTTTTAAATACATTTTAAGTCCAAGTAATTTCACCTCTCACAATTTCTTAGGTTTTTGCATATCTGTCCCATTTTATTGACCACTAGAGATAACCTTGGAAAAAACTTCTTTTTCCTATTTTTAAATGGAAAAAGAAGTATTTTTAAAAGCTACCCAAACCTACATGGCTCTATGCAGAACTGTAATTGCCCCCAAAACTTAATAACTTGTGCCACCCTTGACATGAAGAACTTAAATAATTTGCTATAACTGTCAATGAGTCTTCACAGTTTTCACCCATTTGCAGTTTGCCATTACTTTTGTCACCAAAATAAAGTTATTACTTTACATCTGTTAAAAGTGGTTTAAAGTTTAAAGGGTTGCGGGTCGGACTCAAACTCGGGTTGGCCACTCTAATCATACAGGATTTGGTCACCTGCTCATCCCACCAAGCCAAAACATGAGAATAAATAGTGAGAAATACACTATTTTAAGATAACATTGGAAATAAAATAACCAAAAAGAAAGTTTTTATTGGCTGTTTTTTGAAAGGTAATAAATTCAAAGATACAGAAAAAGTTATATTTGTTAAAAAGTCAAAATATTTAGTTGTGAACATTTTTATATTCAATTTTTTCAGAATTAATGAAAAGATATTTTTGTGTAAGATTTGTGTTTGTCATTCTTCTGACAATTGAATTTTTCCCAACATTAGGTTGTGAACTTCTCTTTCTGTCTGTCTTTCCAGGTCCAGCAGTTAGACTCCCAGGCACCCCAGAATGTCGAGACTGTGGGGACGCTGTACGTGATGAAGAGCAGGCCGCTAAGGGATATGGTTGTGGATAGCAACTTCAAATCCGGGGCCGTTGAAGGAGCAGCAGGACAGCAGACTGCAGACAAGTTCCCTGATGTAAGAGAGCCGTCACATTTAGATTTCATCTCTTAACAAGCATTACGTTGCTGGTAACTTTTCAGGTTTAGAGGTATATTCAAAAATAACTATTATTATGGCGTTTTCATGTACTTCAAATGGAAATCTTACAATAGGAGAGAGATAAGGCCAAAATTGCCTTTAGTTGACATTCTCCTGAAAGCTAAGCGTCTCATTTCTAAAACTATGCATCTTTACCATGTGGCTAAAATGTTAATCTTAACTCTAAGCGGTAATGCAGTGATTGATAAAAATCTTAAGTAAATGCTTCCCATTGTTTACATCTTGCACCAGTGAGCTAGTGTTTGATTGTTTTATGCTACTTTGGAGCACTTTTTGTCCCCTTGGATTGCCCACTAGTGGAGTTCTAAGACCCAGAGGAAGCAGACATATCAAATTTTGATATCAACTGACATTTGTTATTGACAGTTTAGTCTTTTTAAAACATTTGACAGCATTTAGTTCAATTCAATTTAATTTTAAATACCCTAAAATTTGATTCCTTTTGGTTTGTGGTTCTTATTTGGTTAACTGTACTGTATGTTTGGAAACTTTAGGCTTTTATGTTACACAAACATTTATTGGGAATTGTTATGGCACCATGAAAAAAATGTCAGGGACTTCTCAAGCAAGAAGCAGCTATTGAGTTACTGACCTTCCGGAAGTTGGAAACCATTCTCCCTCTTGAGCAGGATCTATCATTTCATCAAATTCTGTTAATATTGCTCTATATTTGTATAAAAAAGTACTTTCACTGAACCAATATTCCTTAAGAGTTTTTTTCTCTTTTCTTTTTCTAGGTGAGGACTGTCCATTTGGTCCTGGAAGAGGAAGGCTCTAGCTCATCCCCAGCAACTGTTTCCAAGGTCCCAGGTACTTCCTTCTCTTCGTCTACATCCTCATCCTCCTCATCTTCATCGTCCACCTCTTCCACATCATCTAGATCAATCACTGAGATTAGTGGTCGTGGCGACGCGGACACGTTTGGTTTGGGTGGAGGGTCGCATAGCCTCGGCCAACCCAGTACAAGTCATGTGTCCACCAAAACCATCACCTGCACCAAGAGAACCCGAACAACTGTGGTTCATACAAGCGATGGGCCAGTGGAAAGGACAGAGGAGGTGATAGAAGGAGGACCCGGATGCCAGGTGACAGGAGACTTCACCAAGGGTGGGATAAGCTCCTTGTTCCCCTCTCTCAGCCATACATCTTCATCCTCTTCTACTGGCTCCACCAAGACCGTACATCTCAGCAGCACTAAGGGCAGCGTCTCTGGAAATACCAAAACTGGGTTTAGCGATCCATTCGACTCTGATGTCGGGCTCGACCTTGGCGCGTTTCTGACTGACAATACAGAAGATGATGTTCCTGATTTTCACGCCAGGAGTGTGAAGGTCGCATCACGAATCGAACGCCAGGCGGATTATGTAGGAAAAGGTACTGAAACTGACCTGGAGTAAAATATACAAAGCCAAGAAGAAAATGATTAGCTAGATAGCATGCATTAGCATCAGATAGCTTGCTAGCTAGCCCTATTTACCAAAATGATAAGTGAATACAGCATTTTTTGTTGTTTGTTTCTGGAGTTTAAATATTTTAAGATTTCCCATATAATACATTTGATAAAAACATATTTCTCATTGATAGTTTACCAATCAACAAATTCCTGATTAGCGATTAACCAAACTCTCCAAAAATCCTGCAAATATCACCACCCACATCCGTCCTGCTAGCCACAGACTTATTTGCTACAAAAGAGTGTTTAACATAGAGATCAGGAGACGAAGAATCGACTGCCAGCAAGTTTAGCTTTTGTCGATGAAGTGTCCATTTTAGCCAGTCCACGCTAACTCGCGGTTTGCGGTATGCCCCTCTCTGTTTACAGATTGCGTTGAAATCTACCAGAACCATCTGAATGGGGAAACAAATGGCCTGTTTAAGATCAAACCTGGCGGCACCGACTCTGAGGCAGTAGTGGATGTTTACTGCCAGCAGGAGGGTATTATGGGAGGGTGGTTGTTAGTCCAGCAGCGAGAGAGTGGTGCACTCAGCTTCAACCGCAGCTGGGTTGAATACCGCAATGGGTTTGGATCAGTGGACACTCAGGGCAAAGGCGAGTTTTGGTTAGGCAACCATAACCTCCACTTGCTAAGCAATGAAAGTGAGACTATGCTGAAAGTTGAACTAGAGGACTGGGAAGGTGCTGTAGCCAGTGCAGAGTACACTATACGGGTAGGATCAGAGGCGGAGGGGTACCCGCTGCATGTCTCCACATACAGCGGGGATGCTGGGGATGCTCTATTAATGCCAAAAGCATCTGATTTATCCCACAACGGAATGAAATTCAGCACCTTCGACAAAGATAACGATAGATCGGAGCATAATTGTGCAGAGATTTATGGGGGTGGGTGGTGGTACAACAACTGCCAGTCAGCTAATTTAAACGGTATTTATTATAAAGGCACATATGACCCCAAAACAAACATCCCACATGGAACCGAGAATGGAGTTGTGTGGGTGACATACAAACCAGCAAATTACAGCCTGAAAACTGTTCGGATGTTTATCCGACCAACTGCTTTTTAACTTGAAAAAACAGGTGAATAGATAACAACCAGAGGACAAAAACCAAAGGTAGAATCAATCTATCTGTGCAATAAGTACTTTCTGTTTGTGAGCATGCTGTGTAAACAGTATTGATTCTTTTGTTAGCACTACCAGTCCAATGTTCTTGCAGTGACCCAATGTTTTTCGTGTTTCTCAACCACTGAACTCTGCTCAATCAATAAAGACTCAGTGTTCACTTTACTCACTGTGGTTTGTGTTCTCATTTCCCGCTAAATAAATAACTTGAATTTAATCTTATTGACTTGAATTGAAACTTAAAGATAGAAAATATGTACAAAATCTATCAAAATATTAAACCACATGGTTGCAGAGTAATAAACCACATGTAAAATAACCGGGTATTAGGAGTATTTATATGGTCTTATAGACTGTATGTATAACTGGCACTCACTTTGCTATTAATATTTTAAAAATAAAGCGCAATATAAGGATATATTATTTCATAATGTGAGTAATACAAAATATATGTTAAAATATTCTGAATGGGTATATCTAGTTTGTAGTGTCAAAGATTGCCGCTGAAAAGTAAAGCAGTTAACCATGCTAAGTCATTCTGTGTTTGATGAATTGTATTTATTGTTATGTTGTCTTCCTTCCTTCTTAGAGTTGCTGGGTTGATGATGACGTGTTAGCACACATAACATGCAAATTGAACTCCGCGCAAGAAGTAGCCAAAGCAAGTATTGTCGAATGTGTGTACACAAGGAACTGGTGACAAAAGGTTCTTACACAATATGATATAGTGCAAGAAATACTACTACTACTAATGGTAATAATAATTCAAAACTTTAAAAATTTATATGTGCATTGCTGAATTTAGGCATCAAAACAACAGGAACTACATAAAGATTACAAGATTAAAAAACATGAATGTGAAAACATGAAAACAAGATAGTGATTAAGTATTATTACCGAAAATAAGAAAAAGTATTCAGAAGGCATTAAAATGTTATGCACAAGTCATTCTATAAAGGAGATCTGAGTATCCCTTTGTTTTAAACCCTGAAACTTATACCAGTATCACATTCTTTGATCTGTGCTTCAAAATACTGAGTTAAGAGTCCTCAGATTTCTAAAGGAACAAAGTCGTTGTTTTCATTTAAAAGAAATAACAAAAAATCTCACATATAGATGACCTAATACATTTATTAGGCTGTCACTTAATGTATTTTTTTTGTTAAATTCAATTCAGTTCAGTTTTATTTATATATAATATATATAACACCAAATAACACAGCAGTTGCCTCAAGGCACTTCACATTGTAAGGTAAAGCTGTCCTAAATTAAAAGTATTTATAATAACGAGAATCTTTAATGGTTAATCCATCGGTGTGTGCAAACTCTAATCAAAATTATATTTCTAATGCTAAAATATAACTATTATTATCCATCAATTTTAATTTTTTTTTATTATTTATTAAAATGTATTTTTTACCATATAATAAAGCGCATCTTTAGATTATGATTAAGATGCCAGATAGCAGTTATTTTACTTACGAACATGAACAAAAAAAATGGTTCTTCAATGTCAGTTAATTAGTTTTTGTTCAGTGTGAAAGCTCAAATTTCAGTATAAAATGGCACATTCAGTTTATTTGCCTATAAATAACAATTAAATGAGACATACAACTGTAAAAGTTACCAAGGCACTCTTAGGATACAATTTATTTGAATTGATTTAAATGAAAAGATGCTTTGAGTGCTCCAAGAGAGTAGAAAAGCTCTCTATAAGAATCAACTATTTAAATACCAACTGTGAATACCTGTGGATACTGTATATAACCCATAGAGGGCATTAAAAATAAAAGCACCAATGTGGTCTAGCGCAGATTAGTATGTATTAGTATGCAACATAACAACAGGATCTACATAAAGATTACATTTTAACTGTAACATCCTTGTGTTTTTTATGTAGTACGTTTTTATGGTCATTGTTTTTATCTCTGGCCTGGTGATAAGGACATTGGAAAGTTATCTTTTATGCTTTTTATCCAAAGAGCCCATTTTCACCTCACAGTTTCATAACTATTATTGATTTTGTGCTTGTTTTTCATGTGGAAATGTTCAATAACAACCCCGAAGTTACTGATCTTTGTACAGTCCACAAGTTCCATCAGTGACACAAAATAAACACAAGAAAGTGCACGCAAATCACATTTCGTTTGTACTGTCCTATTTGAATTGGAGCACAGTTGAAGGTGGACTTTTTTTTCCCTCTCTGCAGTGTGTATCAGGTTCAAACAGCAGAATGAAGATGGCCGACCATCCCCCAGTGCAACCCAGATGTACAGGAAGCAGCAATGTGAAGCAAAACTAGAGACCCCGCTGTGTTTAGATGATGACTGGGTAAGAAGCATACAAGCACATAAATACAACTCTATTGATGAGTACTATAAAGAAAATTATTTGCTAGTTTAAACCATTGTAATATCAGGATGTGAAAATAATTTGAGTTTCTTGAGCTTAAATTAAAAGAAATTCACAGAAAACATGAGGGAAACCAACCTAAGTGCCCTCTTTGAGAGGAAGAGGGCACTTGGGTTTTGGTGTCCAGTACTCTTGACCACCACACGTCAGCTTTAGCCAAAGGTGACCAGCCATACTGAAAGAGGTGACTATGTTAGAAAACCAGTAAACCAGCATTTATTGACTTGCTCAGTCTCATAAACCAATAGGCAGAAAATCACCTTACACAAGCAGCCACCTTTAGCTGAAGTGCAAAGCGCACAGATGACATCTACAAAAACTTTGAATTGAATCCAGGATTTGCTCTTGATAACTGGTAGAATTTAAACATTTTCAGTCGACTTACGTATTATTACCCAATTGCTTGAAAACTTAAACTAGCACACCTAAAGTACTTTTTATCTTGCTTTGTCAGGGATCGCAATCTAAAATACATCAGTCAAAAGGTTTAAGCTGTTTAAGCAGTAACTACATCTGTTCTGATATCCTTCCCTGTTTGAGATCAGTGGGGTTATCATTACAGTTACACATCCTAGAATAAAAACAAAACACCCCCTCTTCTTCCCAAAAAGGGACATAACCACATTAACCATTAAGCCAGTTAATTTGAGAAAAATGGCAATAATGAAATTGTTTCAATCAATTCCAGTTTGTTTTATCTGTAACCCATGCACTAACACACATCCAACACCTGGCAAGATGTAGACTAAATTTCAAAGTTGGTAAAGAATTTGGAAAGATTTCTTTAACGTTTCAATTTTTTCTTTGTAATCTGTCTTAAAATAAATAGTTACTCGTGAACTAAGTGTTATTAGTATAATTCATGAATACTCTGGCACCACTGATAACAATTGATTGTTATGAAGGACAGTCCTACAACATGGCTTAATTAGCAGTTGTCTAATTATTTGAATTATTTCAACCCAGCACCGTGCTACCACTTTAATAGCATTACTCTGAAAAATCTAAAACGCAAAGTGTAAATAAGATGGGTTTTTTTGTTGTTATGATGCATGATAACTCAGAATGACCTGTTATTATGATGCACTGCCAACCTGACCTGTTCTCTTGTCCTTCTCCAAAGTTTTCTAAATGCCCGTCTGGCTGCAGACTCCAAGGTTTGATCTCACAGATGGAAAACAAAGTGGAAAGAAAACTGCGGGAGGTGTGTAAAACAGCAGAGATGTATGAAGATGCAACAGAGAAGTCCATGACTACAATGACTCACATATACAACTTTAACCGGCGAGTCATCATCAACAGATACAGTTAAGACTCTTTGGGGATGTTTGGATTTGTGGTTGTGGATAAAATAATTCGTAAATACTTACTAAAGTAATGCTGAGTTACTAATGCAGAATTTCATCTCTAGTGTTTAAGCTGAAATTCGTGGAACAAGCAGAAGAATTGGGCAGAAATTTCACAACGCTACAGAAACGATCAAGCAGTCTGTCCCAACAGATAAAAAAACTGATTAGCAAACTGCAGAAACAGACAGAGGAGCTATATCGAACAGAGGTAAGACATAAACAAATACTATTGATTGGTCGATTGTGCAATTGTTTGACTGTATTTACATTTATGACTTGTTGATTACCTTATTCTTCTGACACTGATTGTTGCAATGTTTTGACACGTTAAACAACTCAGTGTAGTTAGTATTTATGGAATGCCATTTCATAAATGGCGTTCCATGTCCTCTATTGCAAAGAAACACATTTCAGACAAGTTATGTTCAACCTGATACATTTATATTTTTTGTAATACTTTTTCTTACTTTGTTTTTTGTTCTTTATGGTGTTTGTTGCTTGAATAACTGCTTATTCAACTTGTTTTTGTTGCCAGGTGGACATTGACATGAAGCTATGAGCCTGTCGCGGGTCTTGCCAGTCTGTGCTGCCATTTGGCATTGATCATCCCGACTATCACATCCTTCGAACTCACATGGAAGACATGGACAAGACTCTAAACAGAAGAGCCAAAGCACCTTTACCTCCTGCAGGCATCCCACATATTAAGCTCCAGCCTATAGACATAGTCCCAGAACCAGCTGAAGGATACAAGACGATCCCGACAGTCCAGAAAGAACTACTGACCCAATTTGAGGACATTGAACAGAATCAGATCATTTTGGAGGAGCTACTGGAGGAGTTAGAGGATGTAAATGATCACAATCATGTAGAAAGGTTTAATTAAATATGGGGCTGACAGAAAACAAGGAAGCACATTGTAATCTTGTTACTTAAATAACCATTATTTTGTTTCATCTGCAAAGTTTAGCTATCGTTTCAGTTTATATTTGGATCAGCAATGTGAGTAGTTTGTGGGCTAGTCTTTTCCATATTTTTCGGTGGTATGTCATTTGAATAGATGAGATAACATGAAGAATAACTCTGATTTATGACATGCTGTTTTACAGTTCAATCCAGGGGCATTTTTGATTAAAAACAATGGGGGGAAAAAGCCTTTTGGTGAATTTAAATATAGTTAAACTACTAACGTCAATGATGCAGTCTGTGTTCTGCTGGGAAACTTTGAGTCAAGGTATTAGTGGATGTTACTGTGACATCTCCCTAAACACACCCATAGTACACTCCCACTTTTGGCAGTGGAACTGCCTTACAGCATCTGCTTTGTCAGGCAAGAGAATAGACCCCACAAGCAAAAGCTAGCTTGTGTTATTACATTGAAGAGGTGGACTGTGCCTTTTTCAAAGGATGATGGGAGTAGACAGTATTACTAATTCTGTGCCTTATCAATGCACCTGAGAAATTCTCCTGTTACCTCCATTCATTATCCAGACAATGCACTCCTGTTTGGTCATCTGTTATTTACCTCACAAACTCCATGATTAGGCAATAAAACTATTACTTTACCCTCGCTGTGCAGTCATTGCTTTATGCAACTTACTAAATTTTATTTGTGTAAGTGAAAATGCTGTCTGAATGGTTACAAGTTGCTATCCATTGTATCCTTATCCTTATTCTGTTTTATTAAATAGTTTCTGATAACCAATTTTGTTTTATATTTATGTTTACTTGAGTTTACTGGATGACTGGATATCATCCCTGTCAATTATAATCAAAACTTTAAACTCCAAAACTTGCAAAAAATTTAATAATCAATGTTTTTACATTTAATTCATTGTCACATAAATCCTTTAATAGTTTTCTTGGTATGCAGCAAAAATGAGCAGATGATTCCAGTGGTACCAGATTTGTCTTATTTATGTCACAGAAGTGCTCATAGTGTTTAAGCAAAAGAACACTTAAATAGCAAAGACATTTTTGTTTCTTAGGTGAAATAACCAACACAAACAATATAATATGTTCCTCAATGTGTTTATTGAGTAGTCGAGGACAGTTTGCATCAACTCATCCTTATAGTTGTCACACATAACAAAAAAGGACAGATCGCAGCATATTTACTCACAACTAATTAGGTTTTTTTCTCTTACTTTTGTTGGTAACAAGTTTATCTGACATCCCCAACATATTTTTAATACTTGCATTGCTCCTGCATTACTTTAGCCTTGTTTTTTAGTTCTCGTTACAGTTTGTTGACACTTAGTGTTAGTTATTTGTAAATCTGCATGTCATATACCATTTAGTTTGGCACCTTCTTTTATATGTTATGTGCATCGACACTCTTGGATTATCTGGAGGCAAAGTAAGGCCTGATCTTCATGCTAATAGCCTTGAGCGAGTACCAGCTGCCCTTCCAGTTCATCCACACCACACCATCATCTGTGCCATGCTTGGCCATCTGTCGTGTGTAGGCTCCTCCAATGTAGTACCGCCCATTGGGATTGGCTGAGTGGCAGCGATTGTACCACCAGCCACCTCCATCCTCCTTGGAGCACTGTTTGGTGGGATTACCAGGGGTCCTGATTGGTACGGACAAGAAGAGTAAAGTTAAAATGTGAAATTTCTGAAAAATTCTAAATCTGAGTTATTACCATTTACATTTATTACATTTAGATGCTGGTAGATGTATTAACTACTGCCACATTTAGTTTATAGAGGGGTGTTAAAGCCAAAGTCAAAATCCTTTTGAACATATTTAACAGACTGAGTAAACTTGTGGGTCATCCAAAATGCTAAGATGGGCTTGATTTCTTTACATTTTAGTAACATGATAATTAGCTGTTACAGCTAGTATTCTAGTATTTATATTTTAAGTAATAATTTATTATTTACTTTTTTTTAGGATACCTACCAGTTGTCATTGTCTCTGTCGTAGGTACTGAACATCATGCCATTGTGAATGGTCATAGTACGGTTTTCACCAAAGAGCTCAAGAGATCCTTCCAGGAAACAGTTGCCAGCATTACCAGAATAACCACCAACAGCAAGCACGTAGTTGGATGTCTCTGATTGGACAGTGAACTGGTTGTACTGGGCATGGACCTGATTAAAAGCAGAAACCAGTTTTAATTTAATTCCTAACTGACATAGTCATTAGAAGGAGTAGGTGAAAACACTGTAATATTGCATTCATGTCTTCCTGATAATTAACTATTAGACCCTAACCATTAATGCAAATTACAATTTCCTAAATTCAAAAAAACTTTTTTGAAATTGCTTCTTTTTTTTTAGATCAACTATTCAAAACTGTACACAATTTGCTTTATTATCAAATAAACAAATTTCTACATTTAAAATTCACAGGAGTCTACAATTATCAAGCTTAAACTTTTTCACTAGTCCTATGATAATTTCTTGGACCTGCCAATCCCTTTAAAAACTCACCTTGGCTCCTGTCCAGTCCTCCATCTCGATGAGAACTTCAGTTGGGCCCATCTTAGTCAGCTGACTGATACGGTCATTACCCAGCCAGTATTCACCTGTAGGCATGTAAGAAGGTATATTACAGTAGCTGACCAGAAATAAGTGTAACCATTAAGAAAGGGTTACAGTACATTTTTGTCTTGTGTTTTAACTCTCTTACCAGGAGTCGCACAGTGACCCTTGCCAGAATCAAAGGCAATATTTCCAAATCCACGGCGATATTCGTCCCAGCGTCGACCAAAGTCAACACTGCCATCAAGCCTATTCTGGATAAGAAGCCATCCTGGGAACAAATTTAAAAAGGAAATGTAAAAAAGACAAACCTTAACTGAAAACCATTAAATCACAGTAATGATCAAAGAAAAGTCTCACCTCCATTCTGGGAGGCCTGATCACAGAAAACCTTGTATGGAGGGTAAAAGGCATCAGGCTGGATCATATACATCTGGGAATCTACTCCTCCCCGACGGAAGATGTCCTCACACTCTTTACCTAAAACAAACAAAAGAAAAAGCTTTAACATCTGTGGAGCTTCTAAGTCATTCAGGTCATGATAGTCTTAAGTGTTTGAGTTCACAGCAAGTAGCCTCTCTCTAGCTTTTTTTGTCATTTCTTACCAGAAACTACTGGTATGGGACATTTAGTCTTGCATGGCGTCTTGCACTCATCCCTCTGGGCCTGGATGGCCTTCTCCAGCTTCTGTATCTTCAGCTTGATCTTGTCCAGGACCCCCTGGAGTCATGACATGTTATAAATTAGAACAAGGCTGATTGTACTGTTTTTGTTCTCATTTTCTATCATATAAATTCTACATGGTTCCTAAACTTGAAAGACACACTGTATCATTATAATTATACTATTATATGTATACTACTATGTCACTTTGTATTTACCTGCAATAATCTGATATTGGAAGGGAACACAGTATCCACTATCTCTTTGATGTAGGTGTGCTGCTCCTCCACTCGGTCGGTGTACTGACTAACTACCCTACTGTTGTCTAAGAGCACAAGAAAACAGAAAAAACATGTTCAGCATTTCACATTTTCAGATATTATTTTAAGGCAGGCGTTTTTAATGAAACAACTATTATAAACCAATAGTGTTTAATGGTTACCATAGAAACTTTTTTTGCTTGCTTTCTAAAAATTTTGTATTTAATTAGATGTGATTCACTGTATTTCATTGTATTTGTTTTATTTATTAACTTGTAACACTCACAGAATTACTGGCAATTAGTTATAATTGATATATTGTAATGTCAGTACAAATAAATTTAATCAGGCCATAGTTATAAATAATCTTTGGGTTGTTTTTTTTTTACATTTTCAGTGTTATATTGCAAATTTCTTTCACACCGTTGGATAGTCTTTGCCTCTCCCTCAGCGAGTTGGAAATGCCATTGACGTAGTTGAAGACAGTGTTGGAGGACTGGGACAAATCATTCACCTGAGGCTTGAGTTCGTCAATGCTCTGTGTAAAACAGTTGCAAAAAATAAAACAAATACAGGAGGTTGAACTTAGTCTTTTCACAAAGTAATGATTTCCCATAGTTGGTTTAAACTCATATCCAAACCAAACCTTATTCTGCTAATCATAGCAGCAAACATTTTTGCTAATTTTTGCTTGGAAAGATCTCAAAGATGACGACTACCGCCCTTTAAATGATTGCACAAGTTTGATTTACCCTCTTGACATTTCTCTCTTGCTTCAGCAACGTGGTCTTTAGATCGCAGCCAGTGGGACACAAAACACCCTGATGGACAAAAGCAAAACAAGTTAAGCTAACTTATCTTGTGTCACTAAAATACATGTTCTTTGACTTTGTTCTAATTTTCTGACTTCAAAGTAGCTTATTAATGTAACTTAAAGGCAATAAAAAACTACAGTTAACATCAGCAATTAAAGGTTTCCCAAGAACACCCCAGTCACAGACCAATTGATTTTGATGGAAACTGCTTGTTTTCAGCTAGGTGAACCTGGTCACAAATAGGCATATGGTGCTTCCTTTCTGCGGTTATCCCATAGCTTGCATGGAAGCAAACATTGATCAACTAATTGTGGCAGACTTTGCATTTTATTTGTACATTCATAATAAACTGAACACTAAAATTTGCACTTTTTACTTTTCATTTTACTTTTCATTGTAGTAACTAGTTGGACCAAATAGTTGCATATCCTCACTATCTGCACATCCTCTACAGAGAAAATATCAAAGTACAGTATGACAGTAAAATAATAAGGGCACCTTATTTACCCTTTTTAATTTTTCATATTTATTTCCTATCTTATTCATAGCCTTTCCTTTTTTGTTTTCTTTAGGTCACGAGCAGTTGTCCAAGCATTTCACTACATATCTATCGTACTGTGTATGACTGTGTACGTGACAAATAAAATTTGAATTTTATTTGATTTAATGTCTATATAGTTGTGCAATATACTGGGATATTCATATTAGAGCTATTTGTATCCATTAAACCTATTTTGTTACATTTTGTAACTACGCAATATATTGTGTTAATCAATTGTGTTTAGTTAGGAACTTTTCTTGCTGTACTGGAGCAACTGTGACCACATAATTTCCTCTTGGAAAGTATTCTGGTCCTGACATCACCTAAGACCACTGGCCTGTATTTAATTGTATGTGTGTTACTATTATCTTTTTTTTTTTTTTTTTTTTTTTACCATCTCCTCTGAAGCATGTGTACATCCTCCTGCCTCGGGCTGCTCAACTTTCTCCTGCATCTGTCGGCCACCAACTGGAGCAGGAGTGGGGCGCCCACGATACCTTAATGAAAAAAATAATTTAAAAAACACACACAAATATACCGGCGATTATTTGTTATTTGTATCCCCTACAGTGGCACCGCAGACCACATCATGCCACTTTGCTGTATTTCACAAAATTTTATTATTAACGAAATTTTATTGCCAATTTTATACTATAAGATTTCATTTCATTTCATCTATATCATAAGGATGGCTGCGTTAGATTTTGTTTCTTTTCACTGTTTTTATTTCATTTATTAAAAAAAAAGCCTTACCTGCTACCACTGCTGACAGGAGGAGGGGCATATCTATTTCCAGTGAAGGTCTCCCTGCCCTTTTGTAGTGGGCGGTGACCACGAGCATCTACAGCTGTTCCATTTGATTCCGGTGTTGCCTGTGGAAGATTTTAAGAAACTGCTGTGAGTAACAAATTTCCTCTCATTTCATAAATGTTGTTTTAAAGACATATTTCAAATTAAATCATGGCAGAGAGAATACTATAAAACTATCCTGGACAACCAAAATATTAAAATTAAAGAAACAATGTATTCCATAAACATATATGATTATTTATTTCAAATTGTTACAGATCTGGGTTAATTAAACCATCCATCCATCCGCTTCCGCTTATCCTTTTCAGGGTCGTGGGGGGCGCTGGAGCCTATCCCAGCTGTCATAGGGCGAAAGGCGGGGTACACCCTGGACAGGTCGCCAGTCTGTCGCAGGGCTAACACACAGGGACAGACAACCATTCACACTCACACCTAGTGACAATTTAGATTAATCAATTAACCTATCCCCACAAGCTGCATGTCTTTGGACGGTGGGAGGAAGCCGGAGTACCCGGAGAGAACCCACACAAACACAGGGAGAACATGCAAACTCCACACAGAAAGACCCAGGCCTGATGGAGGAATTGAACTCAGGACCTTCTTGCTGTGCGGCAACAGTGCTAACCACCGTGCCACCGTGCTAATTAAATCATGTTAAAAAAAATGCTACATTTATTAGACCACGTCACAAAAATGAGGAAGCACAAATAAATGGTCTGTAAAATGGTCTGTATTTTTATAACGCTTTACTACATTCACACACTGGTGATGGCAAGCTACAGTGTAGCTACAGTCGCCCTGGGGTGCACTGAGAGAGGCGAGGCTGTTGGACACTGGCGCCACCGGGCCCTCTGACCAAAATATTTTATAAATACATCAAAAACTTGTTTATGCCATTCTTTTTATGGCATATAGAGTGCTCTCTTTTCAGTATTGTAAGTATATAAATGTAACTTGTCACCTTGATCATAAAATAACAGTGTGCCTTATATTTTGTTTTCTAAAACAGTAAATTGGAAAACTCATGGATGTCAATATTACTATCGACAATATTGTTTTCCAAAAAATATATCTTAGCATTAACAACACAATTTTGATTAGAGATTTTACGCATACTGGTGGATTAATCATACGATAAACATAAAAATTCTGATTCTGGTAATTACCAGTACTACTACTCTTAATTTAGGGCAGAACTGGCATAAAACCTCAAAACATTCGGTGGTGGTCAGACAAATTTGGTAAGAACTGTATTTAAAAAGTAAAACTTGAAATTATTTCAAAAACATGTTTCAATTTCTCCCAAACAAATTTAGCTCCTAACGTAGATCTTATTTTTTTTTTATTATGTGTAATCTATGTTTTAGCACCATTTGTCCATTGAGAAGTTCTCATATGTGCAAATCAAATAAAAGATAAACCCAATCAAAATAGATACATGAATAAAAATAAAACAAAACAAGCAATGCATTTTTTTCAAGTCTAGCATTTCTCAGTAAAAATAGACCCAATCTGTGAAGAAATGTATTTTATAAAATAACATAACAGATAGACAGGTAGATATTTTGATAATAACACAGCTGAAATTTTAAACATAGTTCTTTACACAGTGTACACTCTTTTAAAAACTAACTGATACACTATGAAAGTAAGTTTAATATATTTTATTGACTATGTCCTTTCATCAAAGGAATTAATCAAAAAAACGTGTGATATAAAAACGTTTCCGCTTTAGACACATACTCACCAAGTCATCATCCTCTTCGTTATCAAACTCAAGGTCCTGTGCCCAGGCGACATACACACACAGATAAACCAACAGCAGTATCTTCATGGTGTACTTTATGAAGTTAGTCTTGTCACACACTGTCCAAACTGCCTTTTCTCTCCCAGACATTTGATTTTACCACATATTTATCCTCCATCTCTGCACATGCGTAGGCGTCCTCCCCCACTTGTATTGATCTGTTCCGTAACTGTTGGGACAGTTTACCCAATCTTAGTCACTGCCACACTAGGTAAGTCTGGGGAATGTCAATGAACAAAAGGGCAAAGGGGCCGAAAGGCAGAATGCCACAAAATGTGGTAACTTGTGTTTTTAAAAAACTGTTTCTATCTAGTGAAACTTTTTCAGAACAATGTTATGATAGCAGCAAAAGCATCATTGCTTTAAAATAACATTTGAAATTCTTAGTTTCAGGAGTGGCAGATTGGTTAGAAACGTAGTGGCCTTAACTGTCCTTTAATATCAAAAACATAATATTAAAGAGGAGAAATTATATAACGTATTCTTTGAAGTGTGAAGAGTGTTTAGTGTTGGGAACTGTCTCCAGCGCTCCTTGATTCCTGTTTACTTTTGTTGTTTTCATTAGGAAAATGCAGAAAATGTACAGTGAGAACAGTTTTACGGTTTTCCCGAAGAACCTGCAGTGAGTCATGCATTGATTGGAGGTTAGGATGTTGAAACAACTGATATTTGTATCCAAAAGGGTACATTGTACAATGTTATGAAATCACTAAAATCAACACAGAGTCATGCGTGCACAAATGTGTGCTGCTGGACAAAGTATAATGTATTAAAAACCTTTGTTCTTTAACCTAGTTTTTAGTAGTAGTTACTTTGTACTAAAGTGTGGCAGCCCCCACCCACTGCAACTCTCTCCCATATAAGAGTCACAATACCTTTCTTGGAAGACTCACTGGAGTCGTTCAAGAAACTTCTCAAAACTCACCTCTTCATCAAAACAAAACTTAACCTCGAGCCTTTTTAACTACTAGATACTCTTGTGCAAAGAATCCTTGGGTTTCTTGAAAGGTGCTATAGAAATCTAAGTTATTTTAAAGTTATTATTATTTTAAACAGGTGGTTTTATAGTAGCTGCTGGGTGAGACTGATCAGCATCCCCACACAGTAGGCTTGGGAATTAATAGATATCTCCATGATGTTAGTGTGTTAACTGAATGGTTTGTGTCTTAACCAAGTAAACAAATATGGTAACATATCACTGTATGAAAAGATTTTTTCTGACACAATATAGGTGTAATCAGTGTATGTATGATGTAGGAATGTCAATCAAATAGTGTCCTCACAGTGCAGATTTTCTGATCAATGTATGTCCCTAAAATGTAGGTTTTCAAAGACATTAGGTTTAGTTGGACCCGATTTCTATTGTGTGACAATAAACACAATTCATTTGTGTTGCTTTGTTTTTATTGTGTTTTTTATACTTAGAGTAATTGAAACATGCTTGATTATACAAAAATAGATTATTAGAAGAATTTGATCCAAGTTCACATGCACAAATGATTTGGATTTATATCTAGAACTGAACCAAATTCAGTAAACAACTGGTTGAACAAGAAAAACTACCCCTAAAGATGTTTTTAATACCTATTGATTACATTTAAAAACATAAAACAAAACAAAAAAGAGTAAGAAACAAATTTTCTGGGGCTGTCATGTGTAGTGCGTATAGTCAAGATTCTTGGTTTTTTCATCATCTGGTCTGAGTTCAGATCCTTTTCGAACAAACAAATGGGAAGGCGTCATTGCAGGTTGCAGTGCACCACTTCAGATTATCTGCAAAAACAAGAAAAACACATGTGAATTTAAGAATTTCAAACTGGAATTATAAATTGTGTGTTTTAGCTGATCTTACTATCGGTCAGGGTCATTTTGTAGATTCTTTGTGACTGAATATGTGGCTACTCTTATGTCAATACATTGGCAAAGGGGAATCTGACAGAGCCATTTTCTAAATGTTTCTAAAAACTTTGCTTTGGATGAGGTGTGGGGAAAACATGAAGGTCTTAAGAGCATGCTTAAGATTCTAGCTCACTGTCAGGCACCTAGCAAACATTAGTAATCAGCTAATGCAGAGTATTTTTCAACCTTAGACCTACTCAAAGGATGTGAATGGCTTTGATTGTCCTTTAGGATATTAAAGTACAGAAAGTGTGTAAATAAAATATATTAATGGTAAAGCCAATCCATATATTGTCCTTGCTGTGTATATGTTCTAAGTGATCAGTGTATTTGAGATGTAGATATGTTTACTGACCAGATGTGCTAACTCGTGTCACTATAATACAGATGTGCTTTTTGACTAGTCTGCTTATAATATATGTGTGCTAACTGTCCCAGCAATGCATGTGTACTTACTGGCTAGTTTTCCCCCAATATCGGTGTACTAAATGAACACCTTTATCTAGTTACACTTTTTGTAAACTGTAGTTTGTAAAGTAATGTAAAACCCACCTTGACATTTTTATCTCCACTTAGAACATAAGTAAGAATAACAGCAGGCTAACTTTATCTGTACTCATATTAGTTTGTTGGTATGTGTACATGTCTGTGTATTTGTGTGTGTTTATAGCATTACAATGGCAATTTATCTTCATGCAGATGCTAGCTGTCTTCTTGGTGTTGTCATGGTCATCATCATCGTCATCTTCACTGTCCTGCTCACTGGTATCATCATGGCTGTCCTTCTTACTGGATTTGCCATGGCTGTCTTGTTCACTTGTATCATCATGGCTGTCTTCCTCACTTGTATCGTCATGACTGTCCTTCTTGCTGGATTTGCCATGGCTGTCTT
>NW_005188038.1:35130-36882 GCF_000239375.1 Pundamilia nyererei | reverse complement strand
CCATGGCTGTCTTGTTCACTTGTATCATCATGGCTGTCTTTCTTGCTGGATTTGCCATGGCTGTCTTCCTCACTTGTATCATCATGGCTGTCTTTCTTACTGGATTTTCCATGGCTGTCTTCTTCATTTGTGTTGTCATGGCTGTCTTCTTCACTCGTATCATCATGATCGTCATCATCGCACCAGTCTTCATAGTAAAACTTGGAGCCATCAATCCACATCCAAAAACCAGGCTATGGACAGACACAAACATACATAAATACATATAGTGAACTTGCATAGTTATCTCTTAGATGGGATTTTGGTAGTGTTTAAGTTTGCAACTATTTAATTTCCACTGAAGCTGTCAGATTTCAATCCTGACTAAGTGTACAGGCATGGATTATAACACTGATTTTAAAAAAAAATATATATCCATACATGGACGGCGCTAGTGGCACCAGCCCAGGTTTCTGGGAAGTTGTCGGTGTCCCCTCTGGTCAAAGACTGGACAAAGTGGTTTTCCTCATAATTGTGAATGGATGCCAGGTTGCCGCCATCGAACTGACAAAAAATCTGGTGGGAGCCATTTTGTATTCATTACAATACATATGAACAACTGAATGAATAGTATGTTGTATTCATCATCTCTATGATAGCTCACCTGAGCTTCAGTCCATGTCTTTGGGGTGCTGATATAGTTGAAACACCGGTCACCGAATCGAGACCAGCCGTCTGGGCAGTCTGAGTCCCCTATCACTTAAAAAAACAAAAAAAAATCAAAGTCCAAATCAACAAAATTTAAAAAAGCACAGTTATACTTATGTTTTAACATTTTGTGTGCTAGATCTGTTCATTATATTGTACATGTTTTTACTTGTCTTGTACAGGTTTCTCCTTTTGAATGACTTAGTGTAATGTGGGTACACATTGCTAAAGCCACTCACTGCAGTTAACAGGTGGGGTATCAGGTGGTGTTGTTGTATTCGGTATCTTCTTTCCAGTCATGATGTCAACGCACCAACAGTACCCGGTAGACCCGGAGCACTGCCTTGGAAGGAAGTTTCCATTGTCATCACACTTAGGGCAGAATGATCCAATGAGGTTTGAGCAATTCATTGTTTCATGGTAACAACGGCCTTTATCCCAGGACATGGTGGGGTTGATCGGAATGGCTTGGCTTATCGCCAGGACAGTGCACAGTGTAAGTGACACAGCAAGCATCTTCATGGTGATCGTGAAGATGATGATGGAGGAAGTTGACCTTCAGACAACACATCAAAATGTTAAAGTCTTGAGGGGGATTTTGTTTTAACCATGTGCTGAATATTGGAATATGCTGAATTTTAAGTGAAGCCTATTTTTACTTTTTTTTTTTCTATTAAGAGATTTTACTTTGTAAGTTTCCAGGCTTACAAAAATTCTCTAAAAAAGAACAGATGTTAACCAAACCCTAACTCTAGCACTATATCACCAAGCTTCCTGT
Source organism: Pundamilia nyererei (assembly GCF_000239375.1). NCBI lineage: Eukaryota > Metazoa > Chordata > Actinopteri > Cichliformes > Cichlidae > Pundamilia > Pundamilia nyererei. The sequence goes on along the minus strand of NW_005188038.1, from coordinate 35,417 downwards.
TGTGTTTGGGTCAAATCCGACTGATTTACAAATTAAAAATATTAATAAATAAATAAATATTGTGTTTTACATCTGATTGCCTCAAGGCCCTACGATTTCCTAAACACGACACACACTTGAACATATAAAAGTGATGAGCCCCTTTTTCGTTGAATTTTGAGTGTTTTAATGAACTTTGTTCTGTGGTGTTCCCACTCAAAATTGACCACGATAGGAAATGAATGGCAGATCGTTACATGGAGAAACCTTTGGAATGCAAGCATGCTGATCCACACAGGTATGCACAC